>NW_010525970.1:0-5506 GCF_000687285.1 Phaethon lepturus | reverse complement strand
TCCTGCTGAGCACAAGGGTGCTGCGGAAAGGGTGCATGAAACTGTCGTGTGAAAGAGGGCAGACCTGGACTTTCTGCTCTTCTTTTTCTGTCCAGGATCTGCTGCTGCCTTTCCCAATCTACCTCCCTCCCTTCCACCTCCTTCATACTGTAATGTACAAGTGAACTCCTTTTAAAAGTTAAGAGCTGATCTGTTTTGTTTTCTGAAACTATGCTCAGTGGGATACTTCCCATATCACAGAAGTCTACTGGCTAGAGAGCTGATAAGTGTATGTTAGAAAACAAGTCCTGGACTGGCAAATCCTCAAATATTTATGCACTAATAGCATTACAGACATCCACTCAAGCAAAGTTCTTTTTTCTTTTCTATTCCTACCTGGCATTTAGTGGAACCAACGTTCGTTAACTTGCTAGAACACAGAAATAAAGCAGCATAATCCCAAAGTATAGACGCTCTCCAAATCAAGACATGTTCTGGTATCAGAGGGCACAATTTGGAAGAACTGTTCTCTGTGATCTCTGAACTACAAAAACAGCAAAACAAAATTCACCAAAGATTCCACCTCAACACCACACCAAGAGAAGAAAACTCATTCTGACCCTATCCAGGAAGTAAAATATCTAGATCTATCTTGAGAAAGGGGTTTTAACATGCACAGAAATTACTACCAGACTGCCCTATGGTCAGCTTCCTTTCCTACTGAAGGTAAAAACAATAATACAGAATCAAACCCATGTTTCCAGACTGCAAAGGACAATCTATTAATGTCTTTAAATGCCTTCATGCAGGGAGATACCCTGCAGTGTCTTTTGGTGCTTCGAAGTTTTCAGTGAATGGGAAAAGGTTGTTTCACCAGCTTTACCAAAAGGCCACGAAAGATCATTTCTGATCTCAAGTCATAAAGTGTACACATAAAAAGAGCGCTTATACATTGTCCAAAACAATAACCTACACCATACTGACTTCAATGCAGGTTTAGCGTCAATAAACAACTGTGAAAGGGTGACGCTTGTGACAGTAAAGCCAAAACCGGTAAATATTTGAAGGAGTTGTGCCAGTAACAGCAGACTCCTAAGCAGCCGATCTACAACAGCCATCCTTGGCAGAGAGCACCCGTCTGCTTCGCACCTGCGTAACAGCTTCGAAGCTCCCCACCCCGAGCTGTATGCAAACTGCCTACTGAGAGCGTGCGGCAGCCACTGCTCGCAGAGTTTGGAAGTTCCTGTTTCGTGGAGCCTCAAGCACTGCTGCCACGGCGAGTGGGAGGCACGGGCGCAGTGAGGGCACAGCAAGAGCCCCGCGCTGGCGCTGCCCGGGGAGCTGGTGGCCCTCCTCGCTGCACAGATGGAAGCAGAAAGCCAGGACTAAGAGTGGTAAGACTGTGTGTTCTCAGTCTCAAAACAGGTAAATGCAATTTTTTTTAAGTTCAAATCCAAACATAAGTGTGCACAGGCCACCTCTCCTGCCGTTTACCACAGGGCTTGCTGAGATGGCAGGTCCCGGTGACTAAAGCTTTTTTCCTGAAATCCAAGTTTCATGAATTTTTTACCATGTCTCTAATAATAATTTTCGAAAGTTAGACAGGGGTTGATAATCACCAAGTTCCCTTTTCTTAAGCTCTACTTCAGGATAAAGAAAAAGGAAAAACATTTTTATCAGAAACGGGTATCAAAAGACAAGACACTGGAGAAGTGGTGAACGTTTAAGGAGCTCATAGCACTTTTAGGGAAGCCACCAGCAGCAGAGAGAAACAGTGATAAGAGACACTAAATTCGATAAAACAGAAGCCACTCCAAAGTTTTCAAATCCCAGACTAGGAAAATTTCATAAAATGTTTGGTCACTCACGTAGCTGCAGGCCCTCTGTGATCCACTGGGCTACTCCTGTACTATATACTTCAACAAGGGAAGGGGAAAGGAAAACCAGATCATGAAGCTACACACATTTAAATGAAATACTGCTCTGGAAAGCGACTCTACACAAGAAGCAGCAGTGGTTTCTGCCAACTTCTTGAGGGGCCTGGACCCCCGCAGCTGCTGAGGCTGCAGCACCCGCTCTGCCGACGACCGGCAGGCACCACGTACTGCGGATTGACTCTGCTCTCCAACAACCGAGATCGCGCCGCAGGTAAGTTTTTGCTATATGTTTTCCTGTCAGTTCCAGCCCTCTATGAAGGGCAGCCCGTCCAAAATGAAGTGCTGCATGCCAGAAGAAGTAGAGCATTTTTCTGATTAAGTCCTTTGACGTGCACGGGAGAATTCCGTGTCCAAAGCCAAGCACAAATCTAGTTCAGGACTAACTGGAGTCACAACCCTTCTTAAGGCAGAACATACCAACCAAGCCCACCCAAGGAGCTGTTTCAATGGGAAGGACCAAACCAACAAGGAACCCAACGAAGCCTTTAGGAGCAGGCAGGCTGGGGAAATGCAAGAAAGAAACCACTCTTCAGTCTCCAGCTCAGGCATGTTTGCAATTTCATCAGTAACATGGCAGCTTAGGACAGATGTGTCAACATTTGCCACTGGTTTAACAACTACAGTTAGCAAAACACACTGGAAAAATGAAAAGCAGTGGAAAAGTGATCCACAAGTCTGTAATGGGATATATCCAACACTCCTAGAAGGTCGCCCAAATCTTCAAAAATTTGTTATGCATCTGTGAAACTACTAATTTCTATTATTTTACATTACATTTCCTGGTAGTATTTCTCCTTCTACTGCTCAAAACAATTAAGAACTAGCCCAGTGTAACACATTCAGAGGAAAGACAATCCCTTTCAAGATCTCTTCAAAGGACTACTGGAAGAGAAAATTCTACCTACAGTTCAGGTAGAATCAGAAAACTGTAAATAAAACATACAGATGAAGTATCAGGGCACTGAATTACTTAACAAAGTTTGTGACTGTAAATATATTTCAAGGTTACTATTGCCAACACAATTGTAAATATTTTAAAAGAAACACACTAAAGCACCAATTTTCCCACGCCAAGGAGCTTTTTTTGTTATAATGCTGTGTATCAGTGATAGTTCACCCTTGAAAGTCATTGTAAATGCTGTAATAGATACGTCAGTTAGAAGAACTATATAAAAAACCTTCTTTTTTTTGTGTGGCGTGAGTTATGTTTTTTTAATAATACATATCCAATCCAATTAAAGTTAAATCATTTACGTTGCTACATTCTTCTTCTTCTTAAAGCTTACAGATAGTCTTCTTCACCCTGAATTGCAGTAGCAATTCAGACAACTGTAGTCTGGAATTCCTTCCTACATACAAGCACTGCAAGGTTGCTTTTTCCCCCCGAAACTATGGTCTTCTATACCTGGAGCCTGGTGTAATCCAAACTTCTGGTTTGAGTCATATGTCTAATCTCAAATGGTACTAGTATAATACTGATTTAGCTATCCGGTTGTGTGGGTTCACATTGTAAAACTCCTTCATAAAAAGGTCCTCCCTGTTAGGTTTATGCAGGATGCTCTATAGTGAAGTTGTAAAGCTAAATTATCTGATGTAATCAACTCTGCTCAGAAAGGAGAATTTGTCTGTTCAGTGATCATCTTGCTTGGGGTATTTTTACAATACATTCCTCCACTATGTGCTCAATTCACTCCTAAGCTGCTTACGCAGATAGTAAACAGAACATGTGATTCGTTTGTGTATCCTCATTCTTTTAAAACATCTGAAGACAAGCAATAGGTCAATTTGCCCCTGTGGAATTGCACGGACTGATCCTTATAAGCCTTGTAATTCCTCCAATTAATCCCGTTCCTAGAGGCAGGAGGAATACAGGCAAATTCTCTAGTTCCACACATATTTCATTAATATCAGGTGACATAGTTTCCTCTTAGTTGCGGGGTTCAGTTATGCAAGATGGATGGACAGCAAAACCTCTGCCACCCGCAGATTTTTCCCAGACATATTATCTTCACCATCAGAAGAATTTCCCTTGGAATTTGTTACTATGACAATGTATTGCTCTGGAGAGCTGACGATGGCAGAGTGGATTTACATTTTCTACCCGTTACCAAGGTCTTTGTACACATGAGAAAGCAATCACGTAAATATGGGATTACCATTTTTCCAAATGCACAGGGAATGTTCAACTCCTTGTGAATATATCAGAAATATATTTAAAAAAATGGTTTTGCCATGGAAACGCCAATGCATATTTAAATTAATTCAACAGTCACTGATGGCCTAGACCAGCTTTGTGTTGATGTTTTGCCAGCCATTAGTGGATGAATAAATAAATATTTTAGAAGACCATGGGAAGATTATGTTTTATTTGACAGTGGAACTGCTGAAAGATATCCAGCTAAAAATAACAGTGAGAACACAATTTCTTCACACAAAACCCAGCCTCCTTTGGGCCTCTATTTGCAAGGCATTTGCTTCTGCAGCCGCACCAGCTCTTTGTTTTATGATGTAGTTGTTACAAGGAAGACTGGAAAGTGCTTGGTGGCACAAGCGGTGTAGCAGCAGCTCTGACATTGCACAGTTTCCAAGGAGAGAAGTTTCCCTTTTAGTTTTGGGACTCAAAACACTTGGAGGGTGTTTTGGTAGCACCCTTCATCTCCCTCGCTCAGAAGACAGCTTTGCCATTTGCCCAGCTACATCCGGGCATTGGCAAAAGCAGGCGGTCTTTCAAAGTGCTTTCTTAAACCCCATGCTGTTCGGCACATGTCAGCACACCTCTCCTCTCCCACGCACGGAAACGGGCTACGAGGTTCTGGCCGCCCACCCCATTAGAAGAGGGCAGCATGACTTCTGCCCAAGGTCTGCGGCCCCGCAGGCATCCGCTGCCGCAGGCAGCCACGACGGGACAGCAGCAGGCCCAGGGCTGTGTGGGATGCAGGGCAGCCGCCCCAGGGCAGGCTGCATCTCTACCAGGCTCGTCCCGGCGAGGGCAGCTCGCCCAAGCACTGCTGCCTCGCTTCCTTCACCCTAAGCTGGAAAAGCTATCTCGGAGTTCCTGCAGGCAACATCTGCTGGCTAATTGCACAGCAGTTCTGGCAAACCCGACCCATTGCGTCAGCAGTCACTTCGAGTGTAAAAAAAAAAAAAAAAAAAAAAAAAAAAAAAAAAAAAAAAAAAAAAAAAATCCCCAGCAAACACACCCGGTTGAAAACAGGAGGGTCTCCATTTTTTTTTTTTTTTTTTGCTTGCGGGGATTAGAAGGGATCAACATCCCTCCATTTCTATGTCAGATGTGCATTACAGTTTTACTTGAATCTCTGAATAAATCTGTATGGGCATAATTAAAATGCTCTTGAGAAGGGAACAGAAATGATAGAGTGAGGCTCTGGAAACAAGCCTTGTTCAAACACACAAATTACAATTTTAACGCCATTATTCAAATTATTTTTCTGTCCTTCCGCAAGGCACAGTAGCAGTGGGATCACCGGGAGCAGGGGAGAAGTAAAAGCGAAAAAAGCCCTTCTAAAGGCGGTTAAATACAGAAAATGCTTTTTCTAGAGCCGCACGTGAAACACACGCAGGAGCGACCC
>NW_010525969.1:9822-19976 GCF_000687285.1 Phaethon lepturus | reverse complement strand
GGTGGCCCTCGGCCTGGTGGGCAAGCTGGCTTGAAAGGCTTATTCTGGGCGGGAAGTCTCCAGGCTACGTTTTGGGTTCAATGGTAATGAAAGCATCACAGGGTAGTGCAGGAGAGAGGCAGAAACGAGTCACATATAAAGATACTGAACTGAGTGACTGTTACACAGGCGACTTCCGATGCTGTGAGAGTGGCTGGTTTGCAAAGCAAGGGCAGGGGTAAGGGGGGCAGCAGCTTCTCCCTTGCTAGGTGTAACTGGTTGGGTGCTGGGTGTAACTGGTTGTGTTCTCACCTCTTCTGAACATCAGGTAGGCTCAGCCCTGCCCGGCGTGTAACTCAGCTTGCGCTGGATCCGTTCTGCAGCCAGGCTGTACATAGGAAGCGCGCTTAGGTTGGGGCATGCTCGTACCAGTAACCACAGCTGCCAGGGAGCTGTAACACTCCCGCAGCCCCACTCCGTAAAGATCCTTTCACTATGATTCATATATATGTGCATGCACACATGTATTTGGTTCCTTAAGCATTACACTAAAGCTTCTTTATGTTTATGCGTTTCTTACTGTCTGAAGTATTTTTCTCATGTTTTGGTCACGTGTGCAAGGTCCAGCTGTTAACAGCAATGTATATTTGGGTCATGCCGCATAGAAATGCTTTTGTTCTTTAGTGCCACATGTTTGTTGCACAACCGTGTTAGTCCTCAGATAGATTACTCATTAGTCCACACACTTTCTAGCTCCCCCATACTTCACTTGCACAGCTACAATAATTAGACACCGTATTTTTCTGGCCTGCAGAACATTGCAGCAGAGCCATGAGACGATGGGTAAAAAGCAAAGGCAACCTGGGGTAGGAGTTTGTCCAGCAAACTTGCGTTCCTTCTTACTCCAGCCTTTCCTCTCTCTCCCGCTCAGGAAGCTGAATGGTTGGTTTTTCTGTTTCTTGATGGGTTTTTTTGAGGGATTTTCTAACATCTAATTAAAAAGCCCCCTATGTTAGGTTGTTGAAAGCTCTGTCTGAGCCACTGTAAGGTCAGGTTTCTTAGTTTAAGGTCATGTTTTTGATCTGGGTGACTTGAGCTCGTAGAACGGGTGAAGTTCAATCTCCGAGTAATTTCAAAGATAAGGTGTTGCTAGACAGGCATTCTGTGCACCTTCCAAAGATGGTGTGAGATTTTCTCCCTAATCCCCAGTTTTTCTGCTGACATTCATCTGGTGCCAGCATGACCGTCAGAAAGCGTCACTTCCCCACTGCACCCAGCTGCTCTGCTCTCAGCCAAGACGATGCTGTTCAGGTCCTTGTGCTGGTGCTGCCCCTCTGCAAGGCTCTTGTCTGGGGAGCACCACTCACCCCCTGGTCCAGGTTTTTGCACTAGGATTTTCGGACGATCCTGATTGCTGGCTCTGCCAGAGTTTTCTTTGGGATTTCGCTCTTTTTTTTTTTTCCTCCCCTCTTTCTTCTTCCTTTCCCGCCCCATCCCCCCTGCCTGCAGTAGGGCTGTGCAGTTAGTCCTGTGTCTCTGAGATTTCTTCTCCTAGCCTTTCAAAAATGTATTTCTGACAATCTGCCTTTTGAGCACTCGTTACGAAGCGGCAGGCATTGCTGTCTGGGCGTGCTGTGAGTGAGGTTGGCAGGGTGGGGAGGGATGTGACCGATGAGCTGCTTGGGATTGGGCATGTCCTTTCCGAGCCTGGAGCCGCCTGCTCTGTGCCCCAGGCGATGGAGGACAAGCTGCTCGTCCCCTGCAAATCCCAGTGTTAGTGCAAAACAATTTCAAGACGTGTTGAGAGGGAAGGTGGTTTGACAGAGACATGCGAGGGTCCTAAAACCACTCTGTGGAATATTTAGTAATTCGGCGTGATGGCTGCTGAGGACTGAACTGAGGGTTCAGTGTCTGGGTCTGTGTGTGCATACATGCGCTGGTAAAGACTTTTTTCCTTTGTTTTGGGTTATAATTGTAAGCAAACGGCACAGCTCGTACATGACTTTATCAAGTCTCCCTGTTTTTGCTGCTGTGGATATATATTTGTGAAAATATGCCATTTGCTTGAAAACACTGCAGATAGCCCTTTGGTATTACTGAATGCTGTGTTTTCAGAGTCAAAGAAGAAAGGGACTCTTTGGGTCTCTCTTGTTGTTGTTGTTGTTGTTGTTGTTACAGTGCCCTACTAGAATAATTCTCTTGTCTGAAGTTAATATTTCTTTTGAGTACAAGCTTCCAGGATCAAGGAAAGTGAGCGGTGTGCCTCTTACTATCAAGGATTACCAGAATTTAATCTTTCTGTGCAAAGGCAACTAATCTCAGGCATGCGAACAGGGTTTATTTAACTGCGTTCCAATGCTTAAGAGCATTGATTTATGAAATCCCTTGCAAATTCAGATGTATTTGCTGCTAATCGCTTCTCCACCTGCTCGTCCACCTCTGTCCCCCACATCCCAGAATCCGCCTATCGCTGTCGGTCACTGGAGACTGATGGTGACACATGCAGCCGTCGCTTGCCAGCTCCAGTCCCAACCTGTGCTCTCGATGCCTGGGTTGTCGCTGCCTGCCCGCGGAGCAGCGCGGTGGTAGTTTTACCTTCATTAGGACCCATCTTGCCTTTTGTGCTCACATGCTTGCATGGAGCTGCACTGAGTGTGGGAGCTCAACCCTGGATTCCGTCTTTTAAACAAATAAGCTGGGAGCAGCAGGAGAACTGGCTGAAATACTGAAATATGATCAGCATCTTGCCATGTTTCTCGTGCAGTACGCAGGTAAAGTATGTGTTGTGTGCTTTTCTTGAAAGTGCCTTTCTCCGATAATGTCTTGTTAGTGTTGCTAGCATGTAGGATTACCTGGAGTTGACAGAAGTAGCTATCAAAAGTCTGCTGGTCTCGTCAGTGTGCCTAGGCAGCTTCTGGGTCCAGCTGATGATTCTGAAGTTCTAACATGACACTTAAGCCAGGAGTACAATACAAAAGAATGCACAAGCCCCTGGGAACTTGTCTTGGAAAGCAAATGGTTGGTATCAAAATGTAACTTCAAAGCCTCGGTATCTTTTTTCCCTTCCTCGCTGTTTTCTCTGTGTTTTCTAATTGATTGCTGCAGATGCTATGTACTTCGGTTTCTTCTGAAGTGTTTCTTTAGAGCTGAAAACAAACAGTATGTAATCAGATGGCAGATTGTATCCTGGAATCCGGTTTATTTCTAAATTGCATTTCTAAACATGCAGAAAAGGAACCCCTGTTCAGGCTAGGCAATACTTATTTCATGCATTTGCCAATGTTGGCAAAAGGTAAATCCATATTTATAGTAAAGCCTGTGTCAGCCCATTTCTTAAGTTGCTCTTGATGCTGGGTAAGAGAGAAGTTTGAATGGGCATAATCTACATGGGCTTTTTAAGTGTATCATTAAAATACTTTTAGGTATGTCAGAACTAGTTTGTTTTTTTTTCTTTGAGTGTCTGAGAAGGGATTTGTGTACCTGCTTTTTATTAACTAGTTGGACATCGAGAAAACCGTTCCAAGTGTCTGACCGGCAGCAGCGCGAGGTTGCTGTCAGAGCGTGTGGTCCCCTCGTCTGGCCCCGGGTGAGCTGGTTTGTGCTAAAGCAGTGCTAGGCTTGTGGGCAGAGCTCCCATTGTCACTTGATCAAAGATTAGTAAACCCAGCAGGGAAGATTTTGCAAAAGTCTTGAAGTGGAAGCGCTGTTGGGGTGCCGTTTTCCTGTACAATCACAGGAGCCTTGCACAGTGCAAACCTGTGTTTTGGGTATAAGCGTTGTCAGCATGTTCAGCTCTTGGTAACAGGAGTGATCTCTAAAAAAAGTGCTTTTCAGTTCACGTTGTTGACTATTTCTGATTTCCTTTCTTTTTTCTTTCTTTTTTTTTTTTTTTTTCACTGGTCTTTAAGGCAAATGGACAAGCTCTGTTAGCAGGAACTAGTGTTCGAAAATGAAGTCTTGTCCAGGGTCTGGCACGGAACCCGGTGAGGGTAGATACTTCCCTTGATTTATGCCTGGAACATTTTGATCTTTCCTATCTCTATCCAGGCCCTTTCTAAACATGTGCTGTGAAAGCTACAGCCATATATAGCACCAGCACAGACCCGAATCAATACCTACCCAAAGGGATAGGCAGGGCTGTGCATTGTTACTGCTATTTAGGACAGCAGGAAACTGCCGCGTGTCTTCCCGCAAGACACAACTCAGCATCTATTTCCAGAGGTGAAGACCACCTACATCAACCTGCTGCTGTGTGAGAGGACTTGCTGGTAGTCATTTCCTGCTCATCTTTAAGCATCATCACTGTTTTCCCCAATCCACTTTTCTCGTGAGGAATCTTCTAGTCCAAGTTGCTTTTTAAAAGAATTTTTAGTCGCTGCATTATGGTGGCTCCTGATATCTTGCTCTTAAACATTCAGTCTTCTAAAAATCGCTGGAGATGCATACTGGGTGTGCTTGGAGGTGAAGAACACCCTAACGCCCGTGCCACATAGGGCTCTCTAGAAGTGCTGACACTGGTCTGACACTCACTGAAAACCCTAATTTTTCTCCTTCTCCCTTAGCTGCTGCATGGCACTTCACTGCAAATGCAGAAATCTGCTGATTTCTGCCTTTTCTGGCTGGCTCTCCACAGAGCCTCAGTAAAGCTCAGCAAAGCCCCAAGGCTTGCTCCTGTGCTGGTGGTCCCTTCCTTCCTGAGCAGACCAGCTCAAAATAGCCCAGGATGCTTTGTTAAGGTTGCTGCGAAGGAAAAGTGCTTGTGCCTCACAGTTGTACTGTCTGATTCTGCCAGGTTTTATCCTGCTCTGTGCCCAGGAGAGAAGCTTTTCTGCAGCTTCAGCTTTCTTCTGTGCATGTTCTTTGTATCCAGCGGGACGTGGTTGGAGCTCAAGCTGAACGGCAGTTTGCTGAAATGGCAGAGTAGAGGCAGTTGGTTCTGAACGTGGCTGCTGTCTGTAGCATTCACCCATTGTATGGTGGGAAATCTGACATAATGTGGAGTTTCTTACGCTAAAGTATGTTGGAAATCTCTCTGGGTTGATTTAATTCTTGGAGCAAACCCCATACTGCAAGAGAGCAGCAGGCAAGGTGCCTGCTTTTCAATACTACCCCTTTCTTTCGTGGGTCATTTACTCTTTCTCCGTCTTGGGGAAGTGAGAGCAAAGCTTTCCCAAGACTTCTTGCTTCTCCATATTGAGTGTGCCATAATGTGCTTGTGGATGGAAGCTCATCCCGTCTGCGGGGATGGACCTGTGGGCCAGGACAAGGCTGCCTGCTCAGAGTCGTGTGGGTGCTACCAGGATTTCTTGTGTGAGTGGGACTAAGAATAACTGCATCCTCTCTAGCGCTTTCATTTCACCTAGCAATGAATAACCTCAACCCTTCTAGACAGGGCTACCCAAGAAATACATTCATTTTTATTTACAGTTTGTGAAGGACTGACTCAGTTTCCAGGCTGTACCTGCAAAGAAAAATATGTTGCAGTTCATGATCTTGTGGACTTCCATTTTCTGTAACTTTTGAATATTTCTGACTTGTGGAATTGTAGTCTGAGGCTGTATAAGGACAGTAGTGGGCTTCGCCTCCAGAGCACTTGTACCATGTGCTCTGCATGCCATAATGAAGTTGTAAATGCAGAGGCTTAGCTTTAAAACCAGAAGAGTCTTATCTCTACCTTTTGAAGAGGTTTAGGCATTATGGAGGAATGTGTCAAATGAGAATGGTAGCTCTAAATCAGTTCTTGAGAAATAATTGGCTCGGAAGAAAAAAAGCTGTAAATTGGAAGGAAGTTTCACAGCAGCCGTGCAAACTTTCCTCATGCAGTTTGGTAATGTTTTCGGACACAAAGCTTGATTTGAAGCAACCACATTTTAGCTCTTTAAATCTTACATCCTAATGCAGGATTCATAGGAAGGAATCCTTGCTGCCTCAGCACTGCCTCCAAGTGCATTCTTGGCCTGCGAGGTATCAATTGGAAAAAAGGCTATGGGAAAGTCAAGGACTTATTCTGGAAATCTGAGAGCAATATATATAATAGTGTTTGGTTTCGTTCCTTCACTGTACTGGTGTGGCTGTTTTGGGACTGCTCTGTAAGACACTACCGTTGTTACATGGCTTGAGGTTGAAAACAAAACCAGATCCTCCAGCTGGAACAAAACGAGGGTTTTAACTCTGACCTCTTAGCTGATCTTGTTGTGGTCTCTCAAATAGGATGACCTAAGCCATGGTTTGATAAGACGGTGAGCCTGGATCTGGATTGCTGATACTGGTGTTTTAATCACACCCTGTGTGGTCACCTTTGAGCATTAATCTGACACCATGAATTTGTACCAGCACAAAAAATGTTGCTGCATTCACGTCTGGGGATCATGTGTTGCATTTGTGAGAAAGCATATCTGATTACGTTTAATGGAGAGCCCATAAATAATACATTTTTTGGAAGTGGGATATTCATGAAGTGGCTGGAGCAAGCTCACACTCCATTCTCCCAGGAGTGTCTCTGATTGCGTTTATGATGCTTTTGCTAGGTTTTGCCCCCATCTCTCCCAGGTAGTGCATGTATGTTGGTAGTTAGAAATGCATTTGTTGAAGTAATGCTGAGCTGAACACATCCTGATCCTTTAGGTCGTCATTGGTCTCACACTGGACTTGCGTTACCCAGTGAGTTGCCACCCATCTGCCTGTTCTGCTCTGAATTCTTGAGCAGGGTTTTGCTTTATTTGAGATAGCTTTGGACCTGCTAGTGATATTCCCAGTAGTTTCAAGTCTGTTTTGAACATGAAAGTTAATTGATGGACTGCAAAACATTGCAGCGTGATCCAAAATATTCTGTTCAGCTTTGCCTCTTTATCAAAGAACATGACACCATGATTCTTTGATATTTTTGCCGCTTGCGTTTCTTGCCCCATGGATTGTGCTTTGTGTCTCTTGGTAAGCTGTTGGAATGGTGTCATTCCTACTGTCATTCAGCCCGAGCAGTCACACCTGACTTCCCCCAAAAAACATTCCACTGAACTTTAAGTTACTGTCACCCTTAGGCAGCTCCTATGATGAGAGTCCCCCACCTTGGGGAGGAATGGCCCCATGCACCGGTATGTACTGGGGACAAACTGCTGGAAAGCAACTTTGTGTCTTGAGTGTTGTGGTTGACATCAAGTTGAACACAAGCCAACAATGATCCCTTGCGGCAAAGGAGGTTGTCCTGGTTTCATCCAGGATAGAGTTAATTTTCTTCATAGAAGCTAGTGTGAGGCTATGTTTTGGATTTAGGATGAGAAAATGTTGATAACGTGCTGATGTTTTGAGTTGTTGCTAAGTAGTCAAGGACAGTCCAGCTTCTCGTGCTGGCCTGCTAGCAAGAAGGCTGAGGGTGCACAGGAAGCTGGGAGGGGACACAGCCAGGACAGCTGACCCAGGCTGGCCAAAGGGATATTCCATACCATATGACGTCATGCTCCGTATATAAAGCTGGGACGAAGAAGAAGGAGGGGGTGGAGGGACATTTGGAGTGATGGCGTCTGTCTTCCCAAGAAACCCTTACGCGTGACGGAGCCCTGCTTCCCTGGAGATGGCTGAACACCTGCCTGCTCACGGGGAGTGGTGAATGGATTCCTTGTTTTGCTTTTCTTGCGTGCGCGGCTTTTGCTTTACTTATTAAACTGTCTTTATCTCAAACCATGAATTTCCTCACTTTTAGTCTTCCAATTCTCTCCCCTGTCCCACCGTGGGGGAGTGAGCGAGTGGTTGCGTGGGGCTTACTGCTGGCTGGGGCTAAACCACGACAGAGGGCAGGAGCATCCTGGGCTGCGGTAGGGTGAGCAGTGCCTGCAGGTTGAGGGAGGGGATCAAGGGCACACCTGGAGTCCAGTTCTGTGTCCAGTTCTGGGCTCCCCAGTACAAGAGAGTCATGGATGTTCTGGAGCGAGCCCGATGAAGGGATGAGTGTATCTGTTAGTGAGGGGAGTCAGAGAGAGCTGGGATTGTTTAACCGGGAGAAGAGAAGGCTTGGGGTGGGGGCAGGGGGAGTCCTATCAATGTGTTCAAATACGCATTGATGAGAAAGAGTAAAGAAGATGAAGTCAATGTCTTTGGTGGTGCCCAGTGAAAGGTCAAAGGGCATACATAAAAATACAGGAGATTCAACTAAACATGAGAAAACTTTGCTTGCTGTGGGAGTGGTCAAGCACTGGAATGGGTTGCCCAGAGAGGTGGTGGTATCTCTGTCCTTGGAGATATTCAGGACCCAACTGGACGGTGCATGGAGCAACCTGCAGGAGCTGATGCTACTTTGAGCAGGGGTGTTGGACTAGGTGTTCACCAGAGATCCTTTCCAATGAGGAATATTCTGGGATTTGCTTCTGGAGAAGAAAACGGTTGCGTTACCCAGTGAGTTGCCACCCATCTGCCTGTTCTGCTCTGAATTCTTGAGCAGGGTTTTGCTTTATTTGAGATAGCTTTGGACCTGCTAGTGATATTCCCAGTAGTTTCAAGTCTGTTTTGAACATGAAAGTTAATTGATGGACTGCAAAACATTGCAGCGTGATCCAAAATATTCTGTTCAGCTTTGCCTCTTTATCAAAGAACATGACACCATGATTCTTTGATATTTTTGCCGCTTGCGTTTCTTGCCCCATGGATTGTGCTTTGTGTCTCTTGGTAAGCTGTTGGAATGGTGTCATTCCTACTGTCATTCAGCCCGAGCAGGCAGAAGTCTGTGGCTGACCAGCTCGATGTCATGCGTCACAGCTGGTCTGTCCTTCAGCAGCTTTGCTGTTTTGAGGTGCCTGTCTGTAGGTCTGGGATTCCTTTTCCCCCTGAGGCAGCATGTCTGAGCTGGCCAGTTGTGTCTTGGTCTGTAGTGAATGAAGAGTTGTCACCGCCAGCAGTGGCGTGGTTCCTGTGACCAAACGTGGGTTGATTTGCAATGTTCCTAGGTGAGCGGAATTGTACTCTAAACTCTGTCTGGGCAGGTAGCTTTAGGCTGTGTGGGTAACTGTTGTCCCCCCTCTAAAGGGAGCTTAGGGTGACCCCATTGTCTGCTGCAACATCGTCACTTGTTGGTTGAATCCCCTTCTGTGACTGTTGGGTAAGAGTCTTGCTTTAGGGTTTGCTAATGTGTTCTTGTAATCGCTGTTTCTTTCCAGTGTCTACATGCGGCTCCGAAAGCTCCAGCTGTACAATACATTCAGGTTGCTGTTCTGTTTCTGCTGGCAATGTCACAGCTGATAGGAGTGCATCCCCTTTTGATGGCATAACTTGAGTATTGTCATTCCAGCCGACGGGGGCTTTCAGCAGGCCTCTTGCCAGTGGTTTGCATGGACTGCAGCAGCACGTTGCATTCCTGGCATGGCGCACTGTGATCGTATTATGCCTGTTTAGCATTCTTTATATTTGCTGCCTATTAAGTAGCAAATTAAAAGTCAGCTTCATGCTTGCAGCTGAAGGCTCGGTCCATATGCTAGCAAACCGTTTCTCACTGCTCTTCAGAGGTGTATGGGACAGCAGTATTCTTTGTAAGGAAAATACGCAGGTATGCTACAACGTGTCATGGCTTGCAAAAGTTTTCGGTGGCTGGCTTAAGGTGTCAATGCTTAGATGATCTTTTGGCCTGCAAAATGTCATCTAGAAGAGCAGGCAACCATGTAACTGCAGGGCTCCGGGTTTTTGTTTTCATCCAAAATTAGAAAACTCAGTAGCCTTGGCCCGACTTGCAGAGTTCATCCTATGTGACTTCTTGCAGCATTCAGGAGAGCATGACCCTGACAGAACACGCTTTGTGTCTGGACACCACAGCTCCTCTGTGGTGTGACCCCAAAAAAGCTAATAAGAAAATAGTTTCCTCAATTTACTTCGTTTAAAAACAACAAACCCCGCAAACTTAGGCCTTTCCCCAGCTTCTCTGAAGAGAACAGGGAGGAAGAATCGCAGTGAATCCTGGGGCTGTGGCACTGTGAAGAAATGTCGGTGCTTGTACAGGGTAATTTAGTGTATGGCAGGGAACATGCTTTTTGTCAAGGTCCTCAGAGTTGTGTGGCTGGTGAGAACAACCCTCCTCTTGGAGACCTTGGTACCCCTTTGCAAGGGGGGGAAAGCCGCTGAAGTTGCAAGTTGAGGCTATGAGACGTTGCGGTGGGAATTTGAAGTGTCACAAACACACGTCCCAATAATTCAGCAGG
>NW_010525969.1:0-9810 GCF_000687285.1 Phaethon lepturus | reverse complement strand
CAGCAGGACATGAGATGCGTTACAGACTGCTACCTATTTTTGGATAGGGTGGTTTATTTTTATGGAGTAGAGACCAGCTTTGGCGCAGTTTAGAGTCAATATGCCTGTATGCCTCCAAGCTGGAGGAGGAACCCCACCTAAAGATGGCATTCTCATCTTAAAGTTTAAGGCTGTCTTTGAGCAGCACAGTGGATTATGTCCAAAATGGTGTCAACTTTTAAAGTAGCGTTAGAAGATGAGACTTTTAAGTCCAGCTGTTCAGAAGGTGGTTATCAAGGCTCCCTCTCCATTGCGTGAAGAGCGCGCTGCCCCGGAGGTACGGAGACTCCCCCTTGAAGGTCCCGCCGAACGATGGCACAGCCAACTGGTGTACCAGTCTGAAAGGTGCTTTGGCTTTCACTCATCTGGGTGGGTTTCATGGCTGGATGCTGGGGCTGAGGCTCTTCTGGGATGGCCCTGAGAGGTGCCCTGACATTGTGCTCCTCTGGGTTTGTGGATATGGGCTTTAATGGACTGATGGCTCTCCGTGATGGGCCTGGGAGGAGCCGAGTTGGGTATTCTGCCTCTCTCTGCTCCCTTGTGTGTGTGCAGATGAGCTTTTATCACATAACGTAGTTTAAACGCTGCAATGGGCTTTTTCTTCCTGGCAAGGAAGATTGGCTTTGAATTAAGTGACTTCAGATTAAAAACTTGTGTGACTGCTTTGATCTGTGCAGGTCCAAATGAAGAACTATCTCTTAGTTCACTGCAGCTTTTTCTGCTGTGAGTCTTCCTTTTTCAAAGGCAGTTTTGTGGGTGGGTGCCCAGCGATGCCTGGCCTGCTGCTCAGCCCAGGACACTGGCAGGTAACACAAGGTGAACACGTCTCTGTGTCCCTCGTTGGGTTGCAACTCATATCCACCTCATCCTCTCGCATTTGATGAATTTCATCCTCTTAGGCAACTGGTCCTGTTTCAAACTTTGCGGCACTCATTTTGGAGGGTGTTTTCCAAGCTCTGCTGCTGATCCTTGGGCGCGCACAGCAGCTCCCATGTGCGTTTGGTGTGCTGCTAGAGGTTGGTGCCAGCAAACTCACCCCCGTGCTGCAGAGCAGATTTGACAGGTTCTTAGAGCAGTAGTGAAACTTTAAGGTGAGGGTCAGCCGAGAAGGGAGAGGTTGAGGGGCTGGCTTGAGATTTCCTTACTCCATCTCTTCTTAATGACATAAATCCTGGGAAAGACTGTGCTGCAGGCTTAGCCTGCTGCTCCTAATCATCCTGACTTGAGAATGGCTCTGGGAACTTTGGGACAGCGTCTGTCTGGCCACCAGGTCAGCAGTTGTGTTCCTGGGCCTGTTCAAGAGTGTTTTACTTGCAATTGCACCAGCCTCCCTTTCCCCTTTGCTTCTCCCCAGCTGTTTAAACAACTTGTCGTGCACAGGTTGACCTTTTGGTGCAGGAGATAGTCAGGAGGTCAATTCCTCAGGAATGCTTTTAATTACTGAGCTGCCCTCTTCGACTTTTCACAGGGCTTGATGAATTCTGGGAACATACCTTCCTTTTATTTTCTTTTTTAATAGCTTTTCAGGTAGCTGCCTTTGGGGCATTCTTTAATGCCAACGCCTGAGGTCTGGATGTTTCCAGGAAGAAATTAGAGAAGACAAGAAGAGAAACAAGTACTTATTACCGTTCAGTTCTTCATCACCATGGTCTCTTCTCCTTTCATAGGTCTCCTCTTGTTAATCTGCATGCTGGAAGCAGGAGAGACATTGCTGGCTCACAGCTGGTCCACAGCAAGTTGCCTGCTGGTTTGCAGCTACGCGGTGCGTCGTTTGCAGTGGGGAAGTGACGGACAGTCAGGGTCATGGGGCCTGGTGCTGAAGACTCTAAGAGCATTTGTACGTCTCTTTCTGCTCCTTCCTATATATGTCAGTTTGGAGCCTTCTGTGAGCAACTTAAGTATACTAATCGCAGCAGAAAGTTACCCGCTTCTGCCCAGGGCGGGAGCTGAATCGGATCGGGGGGGTCTCCAGGGCTGGCGGGGGGTGTGGGGCAGCTGCGAGGGCAGGGCTGCCTCCCTTCTGCTCTGGCATGAGCTGCTCCGTTGGTTCGGGCAGTTCTTGCGGCTTGCCCCGTGACCTCACTGGCAGTGGTGCTGGCTGTACAGCTGCAGGAACGTCCTTTGCTTCCTGTAGACTTCAGTGCTTGGCCTGTAGCTCAGGAATCTGTTTTTTCCAAAATATGTTAATAAACATTTTTTTGCAAAGAACGCAAGTAGTTTTTCACTCCTTGTTACCTCACCTCCGCTGGAGACGGCTGCCTCCCTCCCCAGCACCGTCGTCAGAGCAGATGCAGCATCTGAGAGCTCCTTCTATACCGCAGAGCCTAATCAAGCGTCCTAGCTCAAACTGATGATGGAACTAATTGGCGTTAAGTAGCTGGCTTTGCTCGTCAGTGGGTTAGAAGGCAATCGCCTGAGCGGTGTGCATTAACATTCAAGTGTAGGTTAATGCTGGTTGTCTGTACAGCGTGTCGTCCTCAGCCCGAGCAGGGCATCTAGCCATTTCAGGCCTGGCAGCATGAGTGTCCGGCTAGATCGCTGCTTGTCCGTGTCCTGCCTTCTGCCCAGGCGTGGGAAGACACACACTTCCAAGTTTAACATTGCCTTTTCCATCAGCTGGATAAGAATAGAGGTAAATCTTACAATTGCTCCTTTTCTGTTCCCCCTGTTTCTTTGCTGCACGCAGCCTCTCTCTATTTTTAACCTGCTGCATTTGAGATTTGTTTTCCTGAGCCTTCGTGACCTCAGTGATATTTTGACTTTGGAGTATTTAAGAAACAGCATTGTAGGCACCTCGCACGGTCGGGCGTGACTATTGTTGTTGCCAGCCGAATAGTACTTACTTTTTTGGCGGCTTCTTGCGTTCTCACCTTTCAGTAGCTAAGGGAGGAGCCCCTTCAGGCTCTCTGTGTCCACTCGCTTGTCTATTTACAGCCGTACACAGCAACCATGTTTATTAACAAGTTCTGGGAAGTGGAATCCTCTGGAATAAACGTCGCGATGCTGCAGCGTGGCTAGATGTGTTTGGGACAAATGCCTCGGCCTGTCAGTGCGTTGAGATGGCATCTTTGCTACTCCTGCGGTTCTGCTGACTTTTCCCCCTGAAAACATAGGCATACCTGAGCAGAAATGGAGCTATTTTTATCACTTCATACGGGCCCACAAAAAGGATTTGTTGTTTGGTTTTTTTCCGTTGGCTGTTCAGAGTGAGTTTGCTGAGACAAAGATAAATCGAATTGGATATTTTAATGTCCCTTCGGTCTTTCATCCCTGCAAGTGCTGAATATGACAGAAGGTGGAATAATGAACTCTGCTTCATTAAGGGCAGTATACCTCTATTAAACTTGCTGGGGTTAACTGCATACTTGAAGCTTTGTGTTTGAAGCCTCCGGTAATTTGGAATTGTTAACAAAGTACTTTTTTCTTGTTACCTGTAGTGTTAAGAAACAGACCATTTTAGGGAGCCAGGAATCGTTGGGACTGTGTTCTGCTGGCACATAAATGCATTTAATTGACCATCACCTGCAATTTGTCCACCACAGATCTGTGAGAGTGACAGTCTAAAAGGTGGTTTAGCACAGAATTGCTCTGAAATGGCTGTAATACCTTGAATTAGCAAATATATCGGAAGCTGCAAACCAATTTTTCTTCAATCCTCTTTGGTTCAAATTTGCATAATTAGCTTTTCTTACTTCATGTAATAGTTAGTGTTTTAAGGATCTGTTTGCCTTTTGCTGTGTTTCATGATATCCCCTAGAGACTCCCAGTCTTGCCCAGTTTTGTGAATAGTCCATTAAAGCCTTTTGACACCCATGTGACTGAACAGGAAATGACCTGAAATTGTGGTGGTTGCTCACAGGAGAGAAGATGGGAACAGAGACCAAAACCCAGGTCTCCTGCTCCCCATGGTGGCTGTTCTGGCTCCCCTCTGAGTTTCTCTCCTGGTGGTGTGCCGTGACAGGAGCGAGCTTTAGCCCACATTCGTTAGCCTTGCCTCCTGGGAAGTAGAAGGTGGGGATATAGATGTCTTCTCAGGGATGCTGGAGAGGCCACTGAAGATAATTACAACTTTGGTCATCCTGCTGAGGGAACATCAGGAATTACACTCCAAAGAAGCTGTTTCAGGAGAAGAAACAGTCTGAAGATTACGGTTGTAGGGGTCTGGCAGGACTGTATGCGGTCAGCGTTACAACTGGACGTTCTTCCTGGTGCTCCTTCGCTTTACTGAAACTTCCTTTTCTTCTGACGTGTACCCATTAGGGCAGTTTGGCTTCCCCCTGCAAGTGATAGCCTGGGTAGTTGTAGGAGTCTTTCGTACCAAACCTCTTGTGCCAGGACAGCGAGACGTTGCCGTGCATCCGCCTGCCTCCTCGCGGTCAGCGTCCGGAGGCTGCGACGCAAGTGTTAGCGATGAGGCCTCGGAGGCTCGTGGGCTGATGCTGAATCCTGGCAGCGGGGACTGCGGGAGCCCCGGTGCTGCAGCCTGAGCATGGTGCAATGGATGCTCTTCAAACGCAGCCGCCGCCACCGCTCGCCTCTCCCGGCTGCGTGAGCACGAGCATCCAGGCTTCAGCCTCATGTCGCTTAAGTGCTTGGATGTTTGCGGGGCAATGCGAAAGCCATCACACCAGCCAGCATTTACTTCCAGCAGCTTTTGTTCTACTTCATTGTATTTCTCCTTTCTTGTACTTCTTAACTGTTGCTTTTTCCTTACTTGTGTGGTAAACGCACGCTTGGATATTTCTGGTGAAACTTGGGCTTGAGGCTGAAATAACTTGTCCTGCGTAGGGATGGGAATGTTTATGAATGAGGAAAAACTCAAAACTTCCAGGAAACACAAAAAAACTTTATCAGAGTGATCAGCTAAGTAATTTTTGAGTAACAGCCAGACTATCGGTTACTTGATATTTCAGAGTGTGCTTTATAGCTAGTGAATATTTAAAAAGTTCACTATTTTTGAAACCAAATTCTGGTCTTCATGGGTCTGTATGAGCCTTGGTGTCTCCTCCATCAGGATCCTTCCTGGAAAACATGTGTTATGTTGGTGTTCTCCAAGACTGTGGAGTATCTCAGCTCATAAGGCGAATGATGACTGCTAAAAAGATGGGCAGCTGTGTCTAAAACCAATGTGGCATGCTATCAGGCAAAGTGGGTCTCGGTGGTACGTACCATCTTAACCGTTCTGGTTTTATATCTTTAGATTTACTTAATTTATGTGGGTCAATCTAAATTTATTCTTGAGTAAATCTAACTCATCGGTAGATCTGCTCTATCAATAACAAACTCTGAGCAACAGGACTCGAGGCGTCTTTGAGTGCCGGGGCTCTTAAAATGAGCGTATGGAGGCCCTGCCAGCATCTCCTGCGGCGCTCGTCAGCGCACGGGGCGGGGGTGATGGCGTGGCTGAGGACTGACGGAGTGGGAATCAGAGGCAAGCTGGTGCCCGCCAAGGGAAACCGGTGCCTGTGCTGCAGGGTAGAGGAGAGGGAACTTAAGCCCTGAGGCTGAAGAGCTTTGTCGGGACTCTGATGGTGGATCCATCGCTTGCTTGAGGAGGAGTTTGGTCCCGTCGCCTGGGTCTGTGAGCTCCCCTCTTCGGGGATGTGCCTTGCAGAGCACCCTTCCTTGGCTACGAACGGGGGCAACTGCTTGCCAGACTCCTCAAATAAAAATTGCAATAACACCTTCTGTTTTTCAAGATCATCTAAGATGTGCCTTGTTTTTTGCTAGTAAGTAATTCCAGGTGAATTCACAACTGGTGACAAATTGGGTGAAACTTAAGTAACTATTAAAAATCTATTCTTGGATTGGAAGAAATGGAAAAAAATTCTAGCCTCTGAGTTTCCAAACACGAAATGCTGTACAACAAAGGGGAGATGCATCCTTGGTTTACAGTATCAAACAGTTTGATTTGTGTGGGTGTTGGAATTAATGTTTGTGGGTAATATTTTAAAGTAATATCAGCATGACATGAAGATCAGGTGTAGCTGGGGACAGGAGGCACAATTCGTCCAGGGGCCTGAAGGGCTGCTTGTGCCAGGGACTGGGCATTTCTCTTCTTACTGTGATCCTGAAGCACTACAAACCAACTTAAAGAAAGTCTCTCAGTGTATTTTTCTCTTTTAGGCTTAAACCATCTGTCCTTTGATCCTTCCAGCAACAACAAATCTCTGCAGTTCGGCAGCGCTGCTGGCCCGCAGGTGTCGGAAAGCCCAGCCCAGAATGGAAGCGATTCGGGCAAGAAGAGGAAGCGAGCAAACGTTCCTCCAGGTGAGCTGAGCAGCAGCTCGGTGGCTGGCAGTAGAGAAGGCATCCGCAGAAGCGCAGACCGAAAGCAGCTGCTATGCTAAGGTGTTAACGCAGGTGGTGGACAGAGGGAAATGAAATTGTGGTCTGGTACTGCTTGCAGTCAGCCCAGTGTTCGTGGTTCCGTGCTTGCATAGCTTTGGGTGAGTGCTTGTTGCTGGTTTCATGCAAAACAAAAGCAACTTTTGTATTGGCCTTTTTTTTTTTTTTTAAAGCATTGTGGAGCCTCTCTACCTGTCCCAGTAGATTTATCCTTTTTTTTTTTCTAATTGGGCAATATCTCAGTATTAAAATCATGACCATAATGAAAAGCATAATGGCAGATCAGCTTGAATGACTCTTGTTGCTGGTTTCATGCAAAACAAAAGCAACTTTTTTTTGGGGTTTTTTTTTTTTTTTAAAGCATTGTGGAGCCTCTATACCTGTCCCAATAGATTTATCCTTTTTTTTTTTCTAATTGGGCAATATCTCAGTATTAAAATCATGACCATAATGAAAAGCATAATAAGGCAGATCAGCCTGAATGACTGGAGACATTCATGTTTAAGATAATGTAATAAAAGCAAATTGTTAAATGGACCATAATAGCTTATGATGTTGTCATATCAGATCTAAGAGCCCTACTGAAGCTGGTACCTAAGAAATTTTCTTCTATTTCTCACAGAGTGATTGGGGGAAAAAAACAGATGGAATAATGTATTTGCAGATTATATTGTGGCTGAAAACTGCAATCCCACCAGTGTGACTGGGGAAACGTGGCATCTGCTCATGCTGTGAAGATGAGATCTTATATACATCGTGTAAATAGCAGTCTGCGGGACTTAGTTGTGTGACTTTTCCGTAGAGAGATCCCAGGTTCAGGAGGGGAAGGACTAAGCTGGACTGGAGGCAGAGGTGCTGTTTTGCAGCAGAAGGCCATCTCGCTGAGGGAAGGCGATGTGCAAAGCATACAGTTGCAGAGAGGTTGAAATGTAATTGGGTAGAGAGAAAGTCCAACTCTGTTTCCCTGAAGAGAACAATCCTTTAAAGGAAGCTTGAAGGAAAATCCAGAACTTTAGAGATAATAGTTCAGCATGGTTTTGAGATGCTGATAGTGAGAGCACAGGAGAGCTCCACCAGGAGTGTGGAGCTTTAGCCTCTTGGCCGAGGGCTTATCCTGTCCTTCTAATGTGTCGTCTCCTCCCTCCCTGTCCTTCCCCTTCTCATTTGTGTTTGAATGGACGGTCTCCTTTATAGTCCCTTGAGAAAATATTCTTTTTTGCAGATGCTTTCTATTTTTCTCTCTAGATTATCTCTGATAAGCTTTCTTGGGTGCAAATGTCTGCTGTGTTCACCCTTCTACATCCTCATTTCTTGATTCAACCGAGATGAATTGCCCTAGGATACCTCCTTGCAGCCATAGCAGGACTCCTGTTCCTTTTTTGAGATCCTGCTGTCTCTGTGATGCAGTTGGCAAGAAGATAGCTTTCTCATCTCCTTGTAGAGATTTTGTCCAACTGTGCAACAAGATGTAGCTGCGACTTTGGTTTTGCAATGTGTAATGTCATGTGTCATTAATCTTCGATTTAATTTCTTTCCTGTAAACTAGCAACTGCCAACTCAGTAATCCCATTTCTCTTCTTTGGTATCCTCTGTTTCTCTCTCTTTGTGCCTGACCTGGTAGCCTCTGCGCTCTCACATTGACAGAGGAATGGTGCTAACTAAAGTTCAGGCTTGTCCCAGGTCTCCTGAAAAAAATAAGTTGCAAAACTGGGATAGCTCAGTATTGATTTTTTTTTTTTTTTTTTCAGGAGAGGTGGGCCACAGGTCGCAACAGCTGATTGTTTGAAACACAACTGAGTGAGATCACAGAATCACAGAAGTGTTTGGGTTGGAAGGGACCTTTCAAGGCCATCTAGTCCAACCCCCTGCCATGAGCTGGGACATCTTCAACTAGATTAGGTTGCTCAGAGCCCCATCCAGCCTGACCTGGGGTGTTTTCAGGGAAGGGGCATCTCCCACCTCTCTGGACAACCTGGGCCAGGGTGTCATCACCCTCATCGTCAAAAATGTCTTCCTTATATCCAGTCTAAATCTCCCCTCTTTTAGTTTAAAGCCATTACCCCTCATCCTATCGCAACAGGCGCTACTAAAAAGTCTGTCCCCATCTTTCTTATAAAGCCTCCTTAAGTAAGTAGATAATGCTGAGGATTAGAGATTTATAGAAGTCTGAAAGGAATAAGTTAGTGTTTATGTGTTGAGGCAAAACAAATATTCTTGTGCATGTTTTTCCCACTTAAAAAGCAGTGGGTGAGCATGTTGTCTTAATAAAATGCATGTTAGTGTGATGTTGAGTTCACAGTAGTGTTACTGCCTCTAACGGGTGAACAAATACTGTGATTAAGTACCCATTTCCTTCACTCACAGGCTGTGGATGCTGCCTGTCGTGTTGCCATCTATTTAACTATATTGCAGCACATTGCTATGAACCTAGAATAGTCAGTCTTAATCCAAAACCCATGCTTGAAGTTAGATTTCGTCATTGACAGCTAGAGAGCTGATTTTCCTTTTTTGGAGGTGTAGTCTGTTTTTCTATTCATGCTGCTTTAAGCCATGTTTGACTTAGTCGACTAAGTCTGACTATTGAGCATCGGGTCTGAGCTATTTCAGATAAGGAAAAAATAGAGATGTGCGGGTGGTATTTTGTACATGGGTTAACTCCACTGTAGGTGGTTGGCTAGTTCGTAGAGCTTGGCTAATGTAAAAAGTGAAATGGGTGATTTGTTTGTACTGTGAAGGGTGATGGGACTGGCAGAGACAGGAGGGAAAGGTGAGGCCAAGGCTAGGTGTTTGACCTTGGCAGTGCTTCATTTAAGTTGAGCGTGGGAGATGAGTATTTTGGAGGTGGCCCAAGTGAAATGTGGGTTGGGTGGTTAGCAGAAGATGGGTCAGCATGGAGGGAGACTTCTCACCAGGGGTGTAGAGGTGGCATCTCAGGAAGGTGAACTGACCTCTTGTCCCCTCTCTGAAGCCAGGGTGGGAAATGGGATTTCTGAATCATTAAATCGCAGGGTGAGATAAATGGTCAATAAATTTCCTCCTGCTGGCATGTTCTGGTGAGCTTCAGGAGAGCTTTGGGAGGCTGTGTGCTGGGTTGTGTCCCAGGTTATACAGGATGGGAGAATATCGAATCTGCCGAGTTTCACATTAGAGCTTGGAAGTTTTTCATAAAGCTTCTGTCAGTAATGCTGTTGATTTTTGCCCTGCCCCATTGTTGAAGCCAGATTTTTTTCAAACAAGCATTCATTTTGTGAAAGCTTCATCAGGAAGACAGCATGTGAGACAGCTCTTTGACTGCAGGTGACCAGGTTTGGTGTCCTGCTCTGATTTGGGCAGCTATTGCAAGCTCTCTCTCTTCTCCTCAGCAGAAGAGTGCCCTGGGCATTGGCTTCTTTGAACTGAATCACAGAATCACAGAAACACTAG
>NW_010525968.1:9483-13610 GCF_000687285.1 Phaethon lepturus | reverse complement strand
GAGCCGTGTCGAGCCGAGGGCGGTACGGCTGAGGAATATGCTGGCGCTGCTGGTTATACTGGCCTGTGATTTCCAGCCGCCCCCTCCCTACGCTGGAGCTCAGAGACCCGGGCTAAGGCTGCATTCGGGGCTGTTAGGCAAGCCGAGCTGGAAGCAGCGTCGCTGGCTTATCCCAGCCCCAGGCACGGTGCAAAATGCAGCGCAATCCATGGGCACACCAGCCCAGCGTGAGACCCTACGGGCTGCCCCAGGCGTGGGGACAGGCAGGGTGCAGACCAGACCCCACGTTTGACGCCCCACACCCCCAAACCCTGCAGATCCAGCCGGGGCTGGGGGAGCACCGAAAAAACAGGCAGACCTGCGACCACCCCTCCCCACCAAGCAGCGGGGGGAACCCATGCCCTAACTGATGGCTGTAACCACTAGGCAAAGCCGGAGTCAATTATCATCGCTGCGCACAGGGCGGGAACGCAGCTTCTCCCAGAAAGGATTTCAACTGGGAGCCATCAGGGTCCATCACTGGTCCAGTGCCTCGGTCCCTCAGGCTGAGATGCCACCAAGTCTTGCTGTAGCACACTCAGTGCCATTCACAGGGCAAGCCTGGTGCCGGCTTCTCATTTACCTGCAGGGCCCGGCTCGGCAGCAATCGCTGATCCCAGCAGAGCGGAGGAGGCTGCCGGTTATGCACCACTCAGGGTTTAAGGCTCCTACCGCCCTTGGAGCCGGTGAAAGCATGCGGGCAGCCCAGCCCGCTGTCCGAAGTGATCCCCCCGATGTGCCACCATCGGCTCCCGGCTGTTGGTCTCTCCTGATCTCAGACACATGTCACGAGCCCACAACCCTGAGGAGCTTCCCCCCAGGTGCTCTCCCTGGAGACCCTTTCCCAAAATACAGACTGTCCCACGGGGACACACACACAGAGACGCGTGGGATGCCCTTCTGAGTCCTTTGGCCCCTCCCAAATCAGGCAGGACATACTCCAGATCTTAAATCCCCCAGCTTAATGCTTCCAGCATGTAACCATGTGTGGAAGACCCAAGCTCCCATCTCCCTCCCCTCCTCCTTTTTTTGTATCTTGTCCAGGGACAGACTTGGGGACTTTAACCACTGTTTTTGTTACCTGCACCCAGCAGGGACTTTCTGAGCTACTTTCAGCTCTGCGAACAGTTTGTCCTTCCCATACCTGCACTTAGCTTTATTCTTTGCCAGGGCAAAGGAAACAAAAGAACGTTCCAATGAAATAATTCTTTCCACCAAGAGAAGACAGGCAGCAGCTGGGCAGGAGCCAAGCCTGGGAGAGACATCCTCCAAAGGCTTTGCCCAGAATCAGAGACAGGGGAGGTGAGAAGAAAAGAGCAGAGGGGAAAATCCGTCTTCCTCCTTCGGCATGAACCAACCTGCTTTCCATCCACAGAGAAAGAAAAAACTATCCCCCAGTGGTGGGTGATGCTGCAGGCAACCGTGGCACGTACCACACAGCACCCATCAGCATCCGGCTGCCTTAACTGTTCAGGGCTTAAAATCAACTTTTGTCTGCGTGGGGACTGTATATGGATAGATAGGTAGATAGACAGATAGATTGATCGATAGATAGATGGTAGGACACAGCTCTTTTCTTGACAGGCAATGCTGCTGCCCACCCCTGCCCGCCCCATAGCCACCCACACCGACCCAGGGTTTCTCCAAGCAGTACCTTGGGGTTTCTTCAGAAAATAGTTTAATATTACAAAAACAATTCCAGTCCTTCACCACAGGTGAGTCCCTGGAGGATGACAGCTGAGCCTGCCGGTCTTAGGAATGGTCCCAAGGATTTTGCTTTAAAACTGAGCAAGCCTTTCCAGGCCCTGAATCGGGGGAGAAGTGCTGCAAACAGGACCCCACAAGGACTGGTCAAGTATAAAAAAAGTCATAAACCCCCAAACAAATAACTACCTACGAGAGCTGCCCAGGAGGTTCTGGTTGATGGTGCAGCCCCACGGGGCCGCCAGGAGCAGCGGTCCCCTCCGTGGGCACCACAGCAGCTACAGGCACCCGCGGCACCCACCTCCCGGCTGCAGAGGGATGCGAGGTGCTGAGGCTCGGAGGGCAGACGGGCAGAAGGCACCCCCTCCCACAGACCCTCTCCAGGGCTCTGCTCCTTCCCTCCAGAGATCAACCACCGCCAGGTGCCGAGCCAGCAGAGATGGGGCTTTGTGGGCTTGTGCGCGCTCCCCGCAGAGCTACGCGGTGCCGTGGTACAGACGCGCTCGGCTTGAGGCTGACGCAGCTCAGCTGGAAAGGGTTTTCCTTGCAAGGAGAGCATTGACACGCTGCAACTGCACCGACACAGGTACACCGGTGAGTACGTGCGTCCCCCATCCCCAGGCGAGCACAGGCTCCAACCAGGGATGCTGAGCCATGGCAGGGCTGCAAATAATGCAGCATCCCCTTGGAAGAGCCTGCGAGGGCAAGAGGACGGTGCAGGAGCCAAATTTCTCCACCTGCCTTCACGGAGCCCTGCAGCTGCGGAGTGGCAGACGCTGGAGAGGCCATCGCTGGAGCAGGGAGGAGTTGAGCGAGCCAGACATGGGTTTCAAACTAGATAGTTTAAACTCTGAGGCTCACAAGCCTCAAAGGGGGCTCCTAATTAAATGAATACCCATTAAATGAATACCCCAGGCTGGGGGTCCCCCTGGTTCTTCCATAGGGATTAACCAACACCCCTACATCGAAACAGGTCACCCGGAGGGCGGCTGCCCGGCTGCCCTTGCCAGAGCCGTTCCAGACCGTGGCCTTCCCCAAGCCATGGCTGAGCCCCCACGCCAGCCCTGGCCCCCCCAGCCTCTTCTCCCGCACCCCCAGGGTGCTCCAGCATGGAAAGTGATGGAAAGTTTTGTAAACCCTAACAGGGCCTGAGAAGGTCTCAAAACCTGGGGCGGTGTGTGTGCATTTTCAGCAGCTTCTCCCTGGTGTCCCAGGACCACCCCCTCCTCGTCCTGGCCGTTTGGGCGTTCGTGGCAGGGCTGGGGGTTCGGGCTGGGTTAAAACCAGGATGCACGAGCCAGCTCAGGAGCAGGCTGGGATTGATGGTATTTCCTTCCCAGGGATGCTGACGGGGGAGGCTGGGACAGAGATGGGCATCTCTGAAGTCTCCGAACCTCCAGTGTTTGCGGTGGGCTGGCCGCTGCAAACCCCGTCACGCAAGGAACAGTTTTCCCATTCCCGACGCTGCTGCGTGCAGAGGGGCAGAGCTTTAAATACTCTGGGTCAGAACATTGGAAGTAAACAATTTCCTTTTTGGTGCTGACTTCTGTTGCAACCTGATATTCCGGTTGAGTAGAAGAAAAAAAAAAGAAGAAAAAACACACTACTTTTGTGGCTGGGAACTCCCAGCCCTCGCTGGGACTGCACACACGTGCCCCGGCAGCTCTGAGCGACTGCATGGCCGGAGGCGTTTCCTCCCCTGGAAACACCCAGGTCACAGCAGTGCCACGTCTGAGTGAGAAATAACCAGATTTACCATCTCTGACATGGTGTGAGTGAAAGCCCTGCTTCAGCATTCCCTCTCATCCCTTAGCGAGGTTAAGGGGCAAACCTGGGGCATGTTTGCTCACAGCTGCCTCCGCAGCTTTCCTGCACCCTTCTCAGTGGTGCCATGGCTCAAGTCTCAGCTGGTTCAATAGTTTCCATGCTCCTAACATCTAGCGCAAAAATAGGAAGGATTTTTTTTTTTTTTTGGTAGGGTTTCAAACTCACTGCAAGCATTGAGAGTCCTCTCAAAGTTGTCACTGTCATTACTGCTCATGAAGGGCGGGGAAGGGCTGCTGCTGCCTTTGAGTCAGGGATAGACGACTGCAGTTCGTCCTGGTAGGATGTCGTCTGCGCCTCGGGGTGCGAGGAAGCACCAGCAACATTTCAGAGTGCGCCCTGAATTGGTGGCCTGGCTGATATCCAGACACAGACACGAAGGGGACGTGCCAGCGGGGACTCGGGATACCAGCCCCCACGGCTCCCGAGCCTTTGCAGGAAGGAGTGATGGGAGGGCGCAGAGGAATACACACGTGTGCCCACGGACACCGGTGGTCACCCGCTTCCTTCCACAGTTAAATCATTTATACCCCAGCGGAGGCGGATAGGGCTAGGGCAAT
>NW_010525968.1:4234-9466 GCF_000687285.1 Phaethon lepturus | reverse complement strand
GCGGATGAATCCAGCTAATGGGAAGTGAGATAAACCACGAGTTAACATCCTCGGAGAGAGGTATGCAGCAGGGGCGCGCGGTGTCTTTGGGCAGGTTTAACTTTTGTCAAAGCCCAGGAATGAAGCAGCTGTGGCAGACGCCCTGCAGCAGGGCGGCTTGGCGGGGGCTGACCTTTGAGAGGCAGGAGAAGCGTTTCAACTGCTCTGCAGAGATAATGAATTTTGTAATGGATTTCCTGTTCTTTTTATAGAACGGGGAAGCTGGCAGTTCTCATCTAAGCTTGCTTTAATGAGAGCCGGACATAATTATGTTTGCTGGATAACATGATATTTTCTTAAAACATGGTTTTCTTTGGTCTGATCCGAAGCATCACGCAGGGATTCATGCAGGCTTCAGTGGGAGTAGAGAGGAATATTGGGGAGCAGCCAAATAGCGCTTTGCGGGTCCATGGGAATGACCCCAAGGCATGAACTGCCCTACGATCAGGTGAAAGGTCCCTCTAGCCCAGTGCTGTGTCCAGCAGCGGCAGGAGGAAACAGCACGTGAGCCCAGCCCTTTCTGCCATCTGCTCCCCACGGAGTCCTCCAGCCTCCACCATCGCTGTGTTACAGAAGTTCGAGGACACATCCCCCTCCGTTGCTTCTGCTGTCTCTGTTTTGATCTGTTGTCCATAAACCCATTTTGAACCCACGAAAACCCCCTGCCTTTGCGGCCTCCCCTGTCAGTGGGATGTGGGAGTTCGCTGGTCCCACAGCACAGAGGCAGGATTTCACTTTTCGGCAGCCCTGCGGGGTTTTGCTGGGCCACAGTGGGGCACGCATTTTATGTCAGCTCCTAATGAAACCCTTGCGAACAGCCTCTAGCATACCCCGCATCTCTGCTTCCTTAAGCTGCTCCAGCTCAGCCTCTCTCGCTTCAGGAGAATGATGCATTTCCCAGGGCTGGGAGCTCTTTGCATTGCATGCAGAAATGCAAAATCCACCGCGCTTCCCGGCAGTAATCCGGTGCTTGTACCCCGTGCAACAAAGCGGAGAGTTCCCACTCTGTTGCTGGGTTCCCACCTGCGTGTTGATCTTTGAGCTGTTAATCCTCCGTTAACATTTCTCTCCCTTACCTCACGGTCCCCCTACAGACCTGGGCAGCAATCAGTAAGATCCACCTGATAAATCCCCGCTCCTCTTCTCAGCGAGCTTTGCTGAAGCCTGGACTATCGCCTTTACCCTCACCTGGGCAGGCTCCGTCCTCTTGCCCGGCGCTTTCCCGTGCCACCCATGTGCTCCTGACGCCTCGGCAGAGGTGTCCACTGAGCACATCCGCAGACCTGAGACCCTCACCCAGGGCACATGGCCACCACTGAAACAAACCTGCAGCGCCAGCCCCACTCTCCCTCCTCCCGACGCCCCGAGCGAGCCCCCCTGCATGGTGTCCCCTGGGTGCCACACCATCACCCATCCCAAACACCTTATCAGGCAGCCTGCCCTCTCTAGCAGCAGGCACAAAACAACGGACGTGAGACCAGAGCAGCAACGTGAAAGTCCCTTGCGAAATTTTTGCTTTAATTAAACTTAATATTCTTCTTATAAATGACCCGTCTGGAATCCCATTAGATTCTTGGTCTCAGTGACTTCATATCGTATTAACATCTCATTGACCGTCTCCTTATGCTGCGTCATGAGACATGGAGAGCAGGACCCCTGCTCCCTCTCTCTGGGCCATTTGGTACTTTCGGTGCTTCTAGTCCTCCTGCTGCATCCTTCGGACAGTGAGCCTGGGCTGAGCAGCCTCTTGCCACAGCAGAGCTGTTTGCAGCAGGGACCATTTCCAGGTGCCTCCTCCAGCCCGTGCAGCTTTAGGACGCCTGTCCGTGACCGGAGCTGCAGGCTGGAGCCAGCGCGATTCACGTTACTCTGTCATTTCGCGAGTCCTGACGTTCGTCTCCGCTGGCTGCAGCTGCCCCCCAAGCAGGAGCTTTAGGTGAGTGTCCTCTGCCCGTTGCCGATCAGTAGAGGCTGCTGCCGAGAGCCCAGTCAGGATCGCAAAAACAAGCAAAGCCTTGCACGGCGTGAAGAATGGCTGAGGAACACACAGAGGTTTATTGGGTCCAGTGCCAGATCATACACCTTGTACGCCCCATTCACGAGCCTGGCTCGGGCTGGCCAGGGACACACGTGTCTGCACCGCCCAGGAAACAAAACTTAGGGCCAGGCTGAGCCTGGGGCAAAGGGCCGTGCCTTGCTCGAATACCCGCAGTCCAGTTCCTACAGCTACAGCTTCATGATCCTTGGCTACAGCGAACGCTCCCTTTTAACTGGCCTGCTGGGCACCTGCTGGCCTGGAGCAGCAGGACGTTACCCTCTGCTTTTGCTGGGCCTCCTGATGCTATGCAGAGCTTCCAGCGTGTCTGGCAAATTAGAGGGCTTGAAGGGATTGTGGCTCCAGCACTTCTGGAAAATCAGACTCTCAACAACGCCTGAACCCAAAATTAGGAGCTGGACATTATACCAGCCCAGATCTTGCTGTCCAGAGTGAGACCAGTTCTTCAGACTGAGAATTTGCTTTCAAATTTTTCTTTTAAAGTAAATCAGGCTTGCTGAAAATATAAAATTAAAGCAAAAGTCATGCGGAAAGGATCCGTGCCTTCCTTGGTGAATTGCCTCAGGACACACATTTATTAAAGACAGAAATAGAGAGTGGTGGCGATCACGAACCTGTCTTGCTTGCCTGTGGAGCAATTCTGGTCGCATGAATAGGTGATGGTTCAGGTTTAGGGGCGTCTCTGGGAGACATCAGTGCAAATGCAGAGATGCTGAAAAACACCTTTGCCTCCCGGAGGAACGGCCTTTCCCCGCTGCCAGAGGGAGCAAAAAAATGCTGCTTGTGACGCTGGTCCTTGCCTTGACCCTTTGGAGCAATAAATAAAGCTCGTGCGTGCTCCACACCGAGCAGGCAGTGAGCTCCAGTTTGCAGCTCTGTCTCATCCACCATCGTAACAGCTCAATGACAGGAACGTCCTGACCAAACCTCCTAAGCTTTGATGGCGTGTGTTGCCGTTCTGGTGGCCTCCTCTGATACAAAGCGGTTTGGAAATACATTGTCCTGCTTCTCCTCTCTGCTGACGCTGGGTGAACCATCTCTGGCCTCCCAGTTTCTACACCTGAGCAGCGGTTTGCAGTCAGCAATGACCAAACCTGGCTTTACTCGCACTCCGTAGCCGCTTGGCTCCTCTCTGCTGACGTGTCTTGCAGAAGCTACTGGCTGGAGCCAGGCTACTCTAGGAGCTCTGCTTTTCCCAGTATGTGATGTTGGGCTGCTCATTGGACCGGCGGGCGATACAGAGAGCTCGGACCTGCCTTGCTGGGCTCAGCTGCAAAAGTCTGCTCTTTTTTTTCTGGGATTACTTGGATGAAATGCAAGGTTCATTTTCACACGGGAGACAGGTACAGTGCGTTTCACCTGTAGGGAAGAGACTTGCTGGGACAAAAACCTCTAGGAGAGTACAAGAACATGTTTCTTTTTACGGCTAACCAACAAAGGTGGGTAGAGTGGAGGGGAGCCTTCCCGGGAAGGTCCTGGGCTGCCCTCAGCGGTTAAAGAAGAAGGACTTCAGGCTCTGCAGAAACTGTGACTTCTGTCTCTGCTTCTGCTTCTTCCGGATGATGGGGATCCAGACAAGCCCACAAACGAGGAGCATCAGTCCCAAGGACAGGAAAGCTGGGCCACACATTTTGTAAACGTTTTTGTTCTTGATTTGGATGCAAGACAGGCTAGTGATGACCATCCCGAAGAGGAAGACAGCTGCTCCGACAGACACGACAATGACGGGCTTGTGGTATATGTCCCACTTGCTTCTGGATGTGCTGGTCCAGACAGACTCGCTCCGGGAGCTGATGCAGAGGGTGCTGGCCGTGTTACTGGTCAGCAGCTCCTTGGACTGAGGAGACTTCTCACTCCCGTCAGGGCTCTTGGGGGGAATTTCCATGGTGACGGGATCTGAGGAGGAGACCTGAGGTGGACAAAAGAGAAAGAGCAGAGCAGGGCTAGTGATGGAGGATGGATTGGGTGCTTTCCATTTGGTCATTAATCAGTGCCAAGTCAAATGAAGGTGGAGGAGGCTTTGTGGGTCACTGCAGGGAGAGAAGAGCATCACACCTATGAGAGCGATGAAATGCAGGAATAGGCAACAGGGTCCTGCAGGTGGGCTGGGCTGAGGATGCCTGCAGAGTCCCACTGCTCACCCATGGACAGCGGGACTCTAGCAGTCCCTGTCCCTCTCCTGAGACCTTCCAGCTCACCAGCTTCCAGCTTCTACCGGCATTCAGTGGCGGGATGACTTGACGTCCATTGGGACCCACTACGCTGAGCCTGCCAGGGCTCTTGGCAGCTTTTGGGGGAGTATCAGGGTGCTGCAAAGAGGGCTGGTGATGCTGCCTGCGGGGGAAGAGCTCTGTATCCCAGGACACTTTCCCTCCCAGATCCCAAATTACACCTCAGTACCTTGTGGCATGATCATGACTCCCTTCTTGCAGGTGGGGAAACTGAGGCACAGGTGTGCCATGTCAGGACCGCTCAGCGGGAGAGGAGAAAGCACCCTCCCACGGGCTGAGCGCTTCCCTGGGGAAGCTGCCACATCCATGTCAGCCTTGTAGTAGCTGCAGCACAGGAGCTTCTCACCGCCCGTCTAACTGCACAGATGGGAGATGGGGAAATGCTCATCACGCAGGAAATATTTCTCCGGCTGTAAGCGGGGGCAGGCTGCTGCGGGAGGGCCCCTGGGCTCACTAGCACAAGCACACCGAAACACGCTGCCTTGCGGCAGCTGGGTCAGCAGTGTGGCTTTTCGAGGCATTATTTTCTCACCAACTCAAGAAGGAAATACATTTTCCCAGAATCAAAGTGCCTTTAGCATGGAGAAACCATTATAGTAAATGGGAAGGGCTGAGCATTATGTTAACCACTATTTCCTCAGGGCCCTGCTAAGGAGACGAGGGCAGGAGGCTGGAGCAGGGAGTGCTCCTGATGCACCGTCTGCCCTGCTGCTGGGAGAACCCGTGCGGTACTGGGGTGAGGAGGGCAGGAGAGGCTGGGGCAGCGGGTGCTTTGCACCCAGGAGTCAGATTTTTTTTGCGAAGCAAATTCCTGCCTGAGCTCCCAGGTTTTCCCCAGGGGCTCTGCTCTGCCGGGCATTAGGGCTGCCCCCCACTTCGGGGCACGGGGATGCTCTGCAGCAGGAG
>NW_010525968.1:0-4168 GCF_000687285.1 Phaethon lepturus | reverse complement strand
ACGGCTGATACCGGCCTGGATTTGCCCCCTGCGTCCGCCACCGAGGGCCTGTGGCTGCCGCGGGCAGCACCGAGGCGTGGGTGAGGTGAGCGTGAAGCCCGGCGGCCCCAGCTCGTTTCCCGCTGCTGCTGATGAGTGTGAGAGCGCGCACCGCGTACGTGCAGCCGCGCAGGGGCTGCAAAGCCGGCGTCGCTCCAGAGGCACCGCCTTAAGGAAACCTGCCTGTATTTGGGACATACCGGGCCCAGTGCCCACTTAGGGATGCTGATGGCTGGGTGCCAGCCAGCACCTCCCTTATTCTTTCACCTGTGTCCCCTGCCAAGGTTTGTGGTTTATTCTAAAAAGAGACAGATGCAATTTTTCAGTTTATTCCCCCCAAAACAGTCACTGTTGCAGAAATGCAGATCTGGTGGTATTGACCTATTTTGTGATGTTTCAGGTTTGTCAAACTTGGACCAACAAGCAAAAAACACAAAAGCCAGGAGCAATGGACACATCCCACCTGCAGCTTTCACCCCTCTCTGGACAGACGGGGGCAGAGGAGGAGGCATGTTTCTGCCATCGTGATATATATTCTACAGCACTTGATCAGGGATGGTCTAGCACTTGACACGGCAGGAAATTTTGGTCATAGTAGCAGGCTCCAGTTTCTCTGTTTCTCTCTTCCTTGCGAGTTGCTAACCTTATCTCTGCAAGCTGGACAGATTGCAGTGGAGCATGGTGACCCCTTGGCTTTGCAGAAGCCATGAGATGTTATTGTGACGGCTACAACCACGTTAGACGTGCAGGTGGTCGAGTGCAACTTCCTCAGCTTCTGTGATGCAGCTCACATCACTGCCCCTCTAAGTTGTGGCTCCAGGCAGCCACAGGCTCCTCACACAAAAACCAAATACTGACAGCAATGTCCAGTGTTCTGGGGAGACAGCGAGGCTGGCTCTGCGTGGGCCAAAACCTTTGCTCTGCTTCCACCTATAGAACCTGCCCAAGAGTCAGTCCAGTCCCCCAAAAATCCCCAGCTGCAGTTCCGTGGAGATGTGCCCAGATCCTGGACAGCTTCTTGCTTGGCTGGTGTGTGCAGCCTGTCCACCAGCTGCCTTGCTCACAGGTTGTGATTCCTCTCCTCTAAGCTCAAATCTTTTGCCAGGCTCTTCCTGAAATTTCATCCTAGGTAGTCATGGCATTTCTTGGCTTTCTCCTTGTAACATCCATTGTGGAGAAGTTTTATGATCAAGCCACTGTGTAATTTTAATTTGGCTTTGTGGTTGGAAATTTGCTTTCTTCTCTGGAATAATGCCCAGACCTCATATCTCAGCAGCCTAATGCAGTCTGCCCTGCCCCGTCTTTCAGGCACCCCACTCCCTGCTTGCCCATGTGCCATTTCTCTGCCTCCACATCCAGGGGTACTCTGAGCTCTGCAAAGCACCTTCCTCTTCATTTTGCAGAGCATTAATGTCAGGCTCCTGCAGAAACCATCATCTTTCTTTCAGGTTTGCATTTACACTAGAGCGGATTTCTTTCCCCCTTTTATTTTCTGGCATAAGCATCCCTCTCACTGCAATTCCCAGACACTGATCGTTTTTCTGGCACTTCCTGGCAGAGCATGCTTTTTTTCTCCACATTTGGTCTTTTTCTTCTGTTTTATGTACGCTGCTTTGTATTTCTGTCTGGGCTTTTGTATGAGGCTCTGTGTGTTTTCCCCACTGTTAGCTAGTGAAGGATTTCACTCCCTGCAAGTGGACGGGAGTTTGTGAGCACTGCGTGTATCTGCAGCTCTTGGGAGAGCTAATGTGATTTCAGTTCCTGCTCTGCCCATGCTCCATCCCTAATTCATCACAGATGTGCTCATGTTTGAAGCTGCGAGGGTTGTACTGAGCAGCCTGGCAGGATAATGCTATCAGATTCCTCCCAGGTTTTTTTTAAATCGTTATTGCTGCAAGGAGAGCATCAGCAGATGACCGCCTGTGGGCTCGAAAATGCCTCCAGAGCACATCTTGGATTTCACGTCTGGTGGCATGCTGCTGCTGCCGCTGAAGTCTTGGGCAGCTGTTGGCGGTGGAGCTAACGCCGGGATCTTTCTTCTCCCCCTCCATAAGGAAAAGCCTCACGTGATGGTGTTTCTCCTCCCTTTGCTCTTCCACTGCTTTGTGTGGTGATGTTTGGTTTCTGAGCTGGGAGATCACTGGGGCTCACCTGTTGGGGACCCTGTGCCAGAGCAGCCCAGGTCACACTTGGGTACCTCCTGGGCCTTGGGAACATTACATGGTGGTGCTAAGGAGAGGGCTTTGGTCTGAGCGGGGCACCCAGGGGCTCTACCTCGGGTCCCTCAGCCTGTCCTGGCTGTGGCGGGGGCTCTCACCCGCTGGTCCCCAGCAGCGGCAGCTCTCAGGACTGGCATCCCAGTCCAGGACCTGGGGTGCCACAAACGACCTGCAGATGTGGCCAGAGATGTGCTAAAATTGGGGCAACTGCCCAGCCTAAAGACCTTGCTCCTATGCACAGGCCTGCGTCCTCCTGGCCATGCAAGGGCTGGATTTGCTCTCCCAATCCAGTCCTCAGCCTGGCCATATCCTTTTGATTTGGGGAGGCAGCCCTGATTCTCCAGGAGCTTCGTACATGCTCCTCTTAAGTCCTCACTGCAAGCAGCTTCTGCCACTTTTTCTTCCCACTTTGCACTATCGGGGACACCAGAGATTCCCCAGCTCAGACCGTCGCACCCCAGAGACTGGTGTCCATCTCCATTTGGCTCTTCCTCACGGAGACCTGTCCCAGCATCGCGAGGTGGAGCTGGTCTTTGCCCTAGGACGAAGCGGGTGCCATCCCACGCGAGTGCCAGTGGTGCGGGCGAGCGTGGATGTGCCCCAGGCACAGACCTGTGGGCACTGGTAGTGCTGCTGCGTGCAGGGCGGGGCAGAGGGGCTGCAGCACTTGGGGTCTCTGCCCTGTGTTTTACCACACAAACCACTGGCAGAAAAGCTAAGGATTTTGCAAACTGGCCACCAAATGTTGCTGGAAATTCAGGCCAAGTTTAGGGATAAATTTTGCCTTCCTCTCCGCTGTCAAGCCACCTCCCTGAAGAAAGCTCCCCACCCCACCAGTGGTGGGACAGGCAGCAGCAGAAGCTCCTGCTTCCTAAGCCAGGTCCACATCCAGCCCCACAACCCTCTGGGAATCAACCATCATGGAAAAGAAAGCTTTGAGGAAAAGACGAAGTGAACCCACAGATGTGGTTTGTTCTGATTTACTCCGGGGGCGAAGAAAAAGATGAGACTTGGTGTGAGGGCCAGGCCTGGATGGGCTTTTCCTGAGGGCTCAGACCCTGCCAGCCATCCCCAGGCAGAAAAAACACGTGAGACGTGATCTGCCTGGCACAGATGTGACCACTGGCTTTGGGTGAATGGCAGCTCCAGTGCCATGGAGCAGCTGAGTGGGTCACCTGAACATGGTACACATGCTTCCCCACCCATCCTGACCTGGCCATCTGAGATCTAGATACTGCCCCACCAAAGGCCCGGGCTGTCCCACAGAGAGGGACCCCCAGACCCTCCCCACTGCCCCATGGCTCTCTGGGGTTTCCAGTGGCCTCCAGATGGCTTGGGATGGTCCCCTGGGAAATGGCAGCATCAGGTGCTCTGCAAAGTCCTCGGGTAAGACCCAAAGAGTTCATTTGTTCTTTGACCAGAAGATGCGTCCTGTCTGCCACCGCAGTGGGTGGGCAGCAAAGTCATCTCTGATGGGTCCCAGCTGTGAGGAAAACGTAATGTTGGGGAACAGAGGAAAACTGAGAAGTGCTTTTTTGAGCATGGCTCTACCTGCTGCTCTGGGGTGTCTCAGTCTGACTCTTTAATTGGTCCTGCTGTTTAACCTCAGAGGACGCCCCAGAGGACAGTTGTGGGTCCGTGTTTGCTGGGATAAAGGGTTAGCTGCTCTAGAGGACCCATGAGTGACTGTGGGATGGGTGGGAAAGGAGGCTGCTGCACCGGCGGGCACGTACACGCATGCACTTTGCAGAAACTTTCTGTTAGCCGCTTAGCGCTGGCCGGATTTAAGCGAGAGCGGCTGTCAGTCAGGTTCCAAGTGAGCAGGAGCGAGAGGCACGTTCAGCCAGCCAGCGCGCCCGAGGTCCCCAAGAAACCGGCTAAGCTGGGGACCGGGGGCTGCTTCCCAGCGG
>NW_010525967.1:528-867 GCF_000687285.1 Phaethon lepturus | reverse complement strand
GGGAGGCAGCGGCTCATCCTCACCCGTCACCGCCGGAGCCGCGGCCCTGCACGCTGCCTGTCTGACCGCCCCGGCCCCGTGCCTACAGCCGGCCTTTCCGGCTCAGCTCCAGCCATCGCTTACAGTACAACTTTCAGGCTTTTAATTAAATCTCCATGAAACACCCATTTGAGATGCTTAATTTAAAGTGAGAGCTAATTAATTTTATGGGCCTTTGCCACGTCTGTTTTATTTCTGAATTGTTGCCTGGGATGCAATGGTAGGGAGCGCAGTGAGCAAGGCAGCCACCGACTCCTGGAAACCGTCTAGAAGAGCCACGGCTTTTTCACAGGGCCGGGG
>NW_010525967.1:0-477 GCF_000687285.1 Phaethon lepturus | reverse complement strand
AGCGAGACGTCCAGTTGAGGCAGGGGGGAAAGAGGAAGATGCTGGGTTGGGCCCTTGTCCTGGCTGCGTTGGGCCCTGGTCCTGCAGTGCCTGGATCCAAATCCAAGCACTACGTGCCAGGAATGGGATCTGCTCCACAGCAGTGTCCGTGTTTCTCATGGACCAGCTCAGCATGACATGATTTTTCCCCCCTTGCAAGGACCTTTTTCCCCTCTTGCAAGGACCTTTTTCCCCCACTTCCAAGCAGAATTAGGGCCAAAGATTTGCCTCCCAGTGCCGACCTCCAGGAGACATCCAGCTCCACTGCAAATACCCCCACGGCCGTGGAAACTTGGTGGAGCTTTTCCAGCAGCACAGCCTGGGGATGCTCAGACCAGCCTACCATGGCCTCCCCATCCCTGGGGTGTTGCTAATGCTGGTCCCAGTTGGGAAAGCACCCGCGTGGCAGCCAGCCTCCACCCACCTGGCTGAGCCTCA
>NW_010525966.1:1288-5827 GCF_000687285.1 Phaethon lepturus | reverse complement strand
CAGCCTCTCCGAGGGGTGAAGGCGCCGTTCCCGGCCCGGGCTGTAAACCTCGGGCCACTGTCCCCTCGCCCCCTCCCGCCGCGTCCCCGGGGCTCTCTCCGGGACCAGGCCCACACCGGGGAGGCCGCCGTCCCCGCGGCTCAGCACAGCCCACTCCCGCCCTCCGAGCCCCAGGGTGAAGAGCTGCATTGGATAGCTGCCGAACCGTGGGAGCGATCCTGCGATGCCCATTAAAAGTGGCAAACTTTCTTAAAAACAAGGGCGGGAGCCCCCTGCGCCACTCAGGGACCTTGGGAGGATCGAGGTGGGGTGGAGCCAGGAGCGGGGAAGCAGCACAATTTTGGGGAATAAAGGTCCTAAGCTAGAATTGCTGCTGCTCGAGGCAAAAACAAAAAAGCGACACCCGTTTTATTTCAGTCAACGACAACAGACTTTATTTATGCCACAGAATTTCTTAAATAACTTAGAAGTGCACAGAGGAACTACCTAGAGATATCAACGAAACGGTCCCAGACATTCAGTACGATACTGGGGCGCATTTCTCGTCGCGAGTATCGTATGTAAGCTTTGGTGTGCAGTTTTAGGACATACCGGCAAGTTTAACACAGCAACACAAAGACTTGTGGCCTCACGCGTCCCTCTTGCCGCCATGTGCCCCTGCCCCGCTTCGTTTATGGGATTAAACTGAAAACGGGGCTCCAGATGCGAACGGTGAGCTACCAGGAAGGCTCCCGGAGGCTTTCAGGGCGCTTAAGCCACCTAAAGCACAAGGTCTACGGCGCTAAACTGGCAGCTCCAGCGGCAGGCTGGGCGGGCAAAGGCGCAAGGCCAGCGCGGACCGGACGTGACACTAACAGGAACCTGGATGCTTGGCGGGCAAAGGCCATGAGAGCGCGGGGCGGGATCACTGCTGGGCAGCCTGCTGCATCTGCGCCTGCCGCTTGGCTTTCGTCTGGAGGTACCTGCCCTTCCCTTCCTCAAAGCGCCGCTTCTCATCCTCTGTCTCTGTCTGTCAGAGAAAGAAAGCAAAGCCACCAGAAATGTAAAGGAAATCCTGCACTCCGTGAGATATGTGTTTTGACAGATAACGTATAATTAGTCGACAAAATACTCAGAAAAGCAGAAGAGCGCAGAGCAGGAGGAGACCTACGCGGGATAAAATATTAATCAAGAAACAGCCCCCGGGCACCAGCACCACCTCAGCAAAGCCCTGTTGGGAGTAGGGGAGCTAAAATCAGGCAGGAGGGCTGGAGTGGGGATGCAGCAGGGAGTGGCGATGGGGGATGCGGGGGCCTCTGTAGCCACTCACGGCCCCCTCCTGTACGTCTCCAGGCAGGAGGGGAAGCTGCAGAGCCTGCACGCAGCCATCCTCGATCACAAGAAAAGAAAACAGTCCCCAGTCTCCACCCCAGCAATTTTCAACCAGGAGAAATTTTAAAAAACAACCCTGAAGCTTGCTCTGGAAAGGCTCGATAATGCTCAGGGTTTTCTGCTGAATAATTCAAGGGAAGAGGATTTGTTGGACAAAAAAGCCAGCTGGAGTCTGCCCTGGGAGGAGCAGGAGAGGGGCTGGCCCGGCTGGCTGGCAGCGTGGTGGGGAGAGCTCTTACCAGCAGCTGCGGGACAGGCAGAGGCTTCCCCTCCTTGCTCAGGGAGACGTAGGTGAAGAAGGCGCTGACAGCACGGTACCGCTCCCGAGGCTCATCCACGAATGGGTCAGCATCCACAAAGACTTCGATTTCCATGGACTTATTACTTGTGAAGGTCATGCGCCCTGAAATGGTGATGACACAGCCTGCAAAGCGGAGGGGGGCTGGTTAAGCAGGTGGCCCCGACTTCTGCTCAGAGGAAGGGAGCAAGGGGTCCCGCTTGTTTTATGCTTAAGCCACGTCTTCAGCTGAGCTTCTCGGCACAGGACAAGCCTAACAGGGACTAAACTTCTCTGCCAGTGTGTCCTGAGCACGCACACAAGGGAGCGGGGATGTGGCACCACAGGAGGGCAAAGAGCACACCAACCCCTCGTCACCTTTTTTGATCTTCTCGTGGAAGTTGATGGCATCCACTGAGGCGGTGACGATGTTGGTCTTGCAGTGGCGGGCGGCCACAATCCCAGCGACCTCATCCATAAGCTTCATGGTGACACCTGCAGGGGAGTGGAGACAGAGGGTCCCGTCTCAGGGAAGCTGGCAGGATTTGGGAAAAACCACATGTAGGTTGTTAAGGCATGACTAAAGCTACACTGAGGAGTTGGACCGGAGACTGAATCCCAACTGCAGGAAAACCCTGCTACTGGCACAAAGACTCCAGTCAAGGCAACATCCTCACAGACCTGGCCTTAAGATTTAGGCCAGCTCTGGCTCTCCCAAATTTCCCTGAGCAAACCTCAGCCTCACAAAGCAAGATGAGTCCCACAAATCTCCTGCTTGGAAAGAGCTCTGAGCCACATTGTTGCTTTGGGTTTGTGGTTTTTTTAAGGATGCAGTTAGATGAAAAAGCAGCATCTGGCACCGTCCCAGCTCTGGGCGAATGCACCTCTCCCTGGGCTCACACTGCACACATCCGCCCTGCCCTGCCCTGCCTGCCCGGCAAGCAACAGGCACTGCCAGCCAAGATGAAATTACTCCAGCAAATTGCAGTCATTGTATGCTGGGTGTTTATAATCTGAGATTTGCAGTTTAGGAGACAGTGATAAAATTGCAGGATTTACAGTTTGTCAGTTTTCAGGGCCTTTTTTAAGAGTAGAAAAAGACAAAGCTTCTGTCTCAGCTGAAGCAACACCAAACCTTACAGATGGTGGACATGGACCCACGCACCTGCAGCGGCAGAGCCTGCCTCCCAAAAACACTGAGATGCACAAGTCGCTCTCAAACTGCGCTTCTGAAAAACCAACCCAGCCATTGACCGAAGCAGCGTTCACTCACCTCCGTGCACAAAGCCCAGCAGCGTGCAGTCTGATGGTCCCACCAGGTGGATCAGGCTGGACTGGCTGTAGCCAACAGTGTGCAGCTCTGGTTAGAGAAAGAGAGCAAAGCAGAGGGCAGAGCTGCTCAGCCAGCACCCATACGCTGCCATACACCCCTATCTTAAACCCTCTGAAGGAAGAAAACATGAGGCTGCCTTGTGCAAAGCTGAAATATGTTCAAAGCAGCATTTAAATCAGCCCCGAGAAGTCCTGAGAGCAGAGGCTCTTCACCACCTGGCAGGCTGCCACCTCCCTCTAATGCCCACCCATCAATTTTATTCCAGCTCAGCTCGTTTCTTCTTTTAAAGCTCTCAAAGAGCCCGAAAGCAAACGGAAGTGAACTGGACAGATGTGTGGCACTACACTTTCCCTCCTCGGGCCACCAGCCACAGCCGAATCTCCCCAAATATGTTGCTTAGCTGCATCTCCAAAGAGCCACGCTTTCTCTTTGGTGTGAACACCTCAGCCCCCTCTCAGCCCTGGCACATGCTGGTGACATCTGACTCGCCACTAAATCCAGGTGACAGAACCGTCCGACTGCCAGCACAGGAAAACTGCTCTCGGGATGGCTGCATTTTCCATCTAATGAGAGATGCTAAAGGTGCTTAGCACAGGATAACCAGCCGAGCTCCCACCCGCTCGGCATCGCCTCCTCGGGGAGGACACTCGCGCGCAGCGCCCGCAGAGTCTTACCTTTTGTCTGCCTATCTGCGAGCAGGGAGAACAGAGGGGAAGAGAGCATTTGAGCAACTTTCATCCCACATCAGCCCCTCAACGATTCCCACACGCCTCCTCTCCACCTCTGCCTGAGGACCACAGCCGGTCCTGGAGGCCACTGCCCACTTGCCCTTTCGGCCAGCTATCAGCACCGGACTGTGTTTCCAGAAGCCAGGGCAATGCTTTCGGTAGGAAAGGGATTTTCGGAAGGAAAGAGTTGCAGCAGAGGGCATTCCACCCATTGGCCCCAGCAGGTGATCACAGGCACCCACCCACTCTCCTTCCGCCCACGCACCGCGGCTCCAAACTCTTATCCCCATCCCCAACGTGGTGTTTTGGAGTGTGCACTTGCAGCCGCAGGTGCCTGGGGGTGGCCGGAGTTGCCTTGAGGAAAAGTTTGCCCTCTCAGCACCACCGGGATGCTTCCACAGGCCACATGCTGCTCACGTTACCTGGGTTGATGACGGGGAAGATCACGTCGCCGTTTCTCTGCTTAGTTTCCAGCCGATCCAGCTTTTGCTCTTCATAACGCTTCTTTCCCTCATCCTCCTGCTCCTTTCTTGCATACTGGAAGGGAAGGCCGGTAAGAACAGGGTTGGCAAAGCCACTGGTGCAGCCAGGGGTGCTGACGGGGCCAGGTTAGTGCCATTCCCACGGAGACGGCGAGCTCCGGTTTTCGGGGAGCAAAGCAAGCCGCCCTACCTGGATGGGGGGAACCTCAAGGACCTTGTTCACGTTCTTCAGGGATAGCGGCACATACCACAGCGTTGCCTTGTTTGTCACCTTCTTTGCCCCTGGAGGAGAGGGGGGCAGAGGGTGACGGTACCGCTGGGGTCCAGGGTTGGACGCACGCTGGCGAT
>NW_010525966.1:668-1254 GCF_000687285.1 Phaethon lepturus | reverse complement strand
CGGGGGCGCCCCCTGCCCTGCCGGCTCCTGCCGGGCTTTGGCTTGGAGCGGATGTGACAATGTGCTTTTGGGAAGCTACCCCGGCAAGCAGAGCCGGTTGCCACAGCAACAGCAGGAAAAGGGCCTTTTTCAGGCCAAAGGCAGCCGTGGGCAGCAAATTAGGCAAGAGGAGTAAATGGTGGATTCTTCCGTCCTTCACTAGAAATGATCAGTGGAGCCACAATCCCCAGGGAGCCTGCTTGGCTTCCCTTTCCAGCGCCGCCCCTGCCCACCGCCCCCCGCACTCTCAATAAAAAGGCAAGATCTCCCCTCTGCCCAATGCTGCTAGCGATGGCATGCGGAGGACAAGGTCACCACCACGAGCTCTCAGCTTGTTGTGGTTATTCTGCGAGTTTTGGGACAGAGCTGCCGGCAGCCACCTACCTGTTAAAATGTTTTCGGACATGACGTTGACCTGGACCTCCACAGAGTGCCGGGAGGTGTAGGTGATCTCGGCGCTGACGTTGGCCACCTCGCCGATACACACCGGGGAGAGGAAGTCCGTCCGCTCCACCCGCGCCAGCGCGGCCACGCAGGGCTCCTGGGA
>NW_010525966.1:0-576 GCF_000687285.1 Phaethon lepturus | reverse complement strand
CTCCCCCCCCTGCCTTACCAGCCAGTGGCTGCGCTTCCTCCCCCACCCATAACCGACGCCGGGGCCGCCTCTGACTCACCCTTCGCGGGAGTTAAAACATTAGCGTAATAAAGTTTTCTGCTTGTAAAACACAATTTTAGCAGGATGCTTCTGGCTACCAGGGCCTTGTTCCGGCAGCAGCCAGAGCCACCGGCGGTTTGCATGCAGGAGCAAGCACATCCAGTGCGGGGGGATGACCAGGGAGGCCCCCAGGGGTGCCCAGTCCGTGCTCCCAGCAGACACCGGCGGGGAGGTCAGAGAGTCGCCAAGCCAGAGCCCGGCAGGCACTCCAGCGCCTACTCACCCCGGCCTGGGAGTTGCAGTGGCGGGTGCTGATGATGGCTCCCGCCTCCTCGATCATCTTCAGGATGGTTCCCCCATGGACGTTACCCGCGACGTTGGCGTCGTCCGGGCGCATGATCCTGCCGGGGAAGGGACACGGGAGCTTGCACCCCTCTGCCGCACCCCCAGGCCAGGTCCCAGTGCAGCCGCCCGGAGGCACCATTGTCGCCCTACCGCATGAGCTGCCGGGCCATC
>NW_010525965.1:3544-3993 GCF_000687285.1 Phaethon lepturus | reverse complement strand
GGGCCCCTCGCCTTCCCCACGGGTGCCCGGGGACTGGAGCGGGGACGGGCTGGCTCCTGCATCTCAATGACGAGGCTGAGGCTGCTCTTTATCTTGGTGGCAGGGGATGGGTGGGGACTGCAAAAGGCCCAAAGAAAAGCCATTCAGGCCCCATGAGAAAGGGCCCCTCCAGACCCCTACCCTCCAAAGACACTTTTTTTTTTCAAGGGGGTGGGCGTTTAATGAGCCTGGTTTTCCCCTTTGTCTGGCTCTGCCGTCAGCCTTCTGTCGCAGCCTGGCCTCTTTCCTCTCCCTCTCCATCCTCCCCCTTCCCTCTGCTCCTGACCCGCGGGGAAACTTTCCCATGGAAGAGAGCCCCAAGGGGAGGGGGGAAAGAGCTGCGGCAGCGACATAGCTGTAGCAGAAAAGAGGGGAAAAAAACAACAGACCAGCCCAGGGAGCGGTGACAA
>NW_010525965.1:1749-3219 GCF_000687285.1 Phaethon lepturus | reverse complement strand
CTGGCCTCCCCGGGGTGGAGGCAGCCCCGGTGGGGCGGTTTTTGGGGGATCAGCTAGGGTTTGGGGGTGACACTGGTTCCTCAGTGCCATTTTGAACCCCCTCGCCCAGGGATCACGGGGATCCTAATGAGTGCGGCCGGGCTGCCTGTCTGCCTGACACGGCCCCCCAAGCTGGTGCTGCACCCCCCGCCCGTCAGCAAAAGCGAGATCCAGTCCATCCCCGGCATCCTCCCCCCCCCCTGCCGCAAGACCACCAAGAAACAGGCCAAGAAGGGTGAGAGGCGCTTTGCCAATTGGCCCCTGTTCCCATCCCCCCTTCCCTCTCTCTCTGGTTGCCCTGTGCCCCCCGTCCGCTGCCCCCAGCAGCGGGTGTTCCCCGTGCTGCCCTCCAGCCCCTCTGACTCTTGCTCTCCCGCAGGTAAAACCCCGCAGGAGGTGCTGAAAAAATACCTGCAGAAGGTGCGGCATCCGCCAGATGAGGTGCGAGCCGCGGGGGTCGCGCTGGGGTGTCCCCGGGTGCTTTGCTCTGGGAGGAGTGACTGGGACACGGGCGATGCCCCCGTGCTGAGCCGGGGTCTCCTGCCGCCCCTCGTGGCTCTGCCCTCTCCCCATCCCCCTCTGAAGGGGGGCTGTGTGCTGATGCACGTGTTGGCCGGCCCTGTGGTGGCCCAGGGTGATGGCACGGCACCAGGGGCGGGTGCTGGTCCCTGGGCAAGAGCAGGGCAGCTCATCAGCCCCATGTCCTCGGCGAGGCTCTGGCTGCATCCGTCCATCGGACCTCTCTCCTCCCCTTCCGCGCAGGACTGCACCATCTGCATGGAGTGCCTCTCCGCACCCTCCGGCTACAAGGGACCCCAGCCGGCTGTCAAGCCCGACCTGGTGGGGAAGCTGGTGAAATGTGGACACATCTTCCACCTCCACTGCCTGGTCGCCATGTACAACAACGGCAACAAGGTGCAATGCTGCGGCCCCGGGGGATGCTGCGGCCGCTGGCTCCGCGGCCCCGCCCGAGCTTTTTTTTGAGCTCCACCTGCCCTCAGTGGGACGGTGCGCGAGTCCTGCCGCCCTGGGGGGCTCTGACCTTCCTGCCCTGACGGAGAGTTAAATTCTTGTCAGCAGCAAGCCCTTTGGGACCGCTAAATGAGAAACCAGGGTTGTGTGGGTGTTTTTTCCACCACTGTGCCCAGTTTTGCGTCCTTGCTTTCCTTCCCAGAGTTAGCAGCGGTGAACTTTGATCCCTGCGTGTTCGAGCAGAGCTACCCGGCATCTGGGGCCAGGCGGTGCTTGTCCAGCCGCAGGTGGCTTTCCTGAGGACCTTGCAAATGGCCCTTTGTGCTTGACATTCCCCAGAAAATGCGCTTCGCATTGCTTGGGGTTTTTCAATGTTTATTATCTTTCCCTTTGCGGGGGCGGGCAGGGACAAAAAAACCAAACCCACCCCGAAACAGAGGTAGGGACAGTAGCAAGGAC
>NW_010525965.1:0-1739 GCF_000687285.1 Phaethon lepturus | reverse complement strand
GACTGTAAAACTGAGGAGGAAGGGAAATGCAGACCTCAGGTGTTTGGTTAAGCTGGGTCACCGTAGCAAATTCTTCCAGCCCTACCCCCTGCTTCCTGAGGGTTTTTGAAATGACTTTTCATGATGAAAACGGCATTCAGTGCTGCTCAGGGATGAAGTGCCTGGTCTGTCTGGGTGCTGGGGGACACTGTTTTCATGATGTTCCCCCCTTTTTCCTGTTCTCAGGATGGGAGCCTGCAGTGTCCCACCTGCAAAACCATCTATGGGGTGAAGACGGGGACACAGCCCCCAGGGAAGATGGAGTATCACATCATCCCTCACGCGCTGCCTGGCCACTCTGACTGCAAAACTATCCGCATCATCTACAACATTCCCCCAGGAGTGCAGGTGCGGCCTGGCCCTCTGCCCAGGGCATTACGTGGGTGGGGCTGGTGGCCCTTGTCACCACTGTCACCCCCAGGTCACGCTGCAGCCTTGACTGAGAGCTCCAGGTTCAACGATATCTCGGGAGCTGCGTGTCCGTAAGGACGTTGTGGGAAGTCTGGGGTACATGTGCATGAACGTGTTGGCCCCATCTGCGCTTGGTGGCAGGGGGGGGACAGTGGCATTTAGGGCCACCGTGCTGGAGCATGGCCCACCCACAGCAGCAAGCAGCTCTGCATCCACTGAGGTCGGGGCTCTTGTGCCCAGAGTGTCCTTCTGAGCTCCAAAAATGTTTTGTTCCTCTCCTGTTCCACACACTGCAGGGACCAGAGCATCCAAACCCCGGGAAGAGCTTCACCGCCCGCGGCTTCCCCCGGCACTGCTACCTGCCAGACAGTGAGAAGGGCAGAAAGGTGAGGGGCTCACCCGGGTGGCTCGAGCTGGCCAAGGCATGCTTAAGGGCGTATCGAGGGGGAGAGGGAGTGAGCAGCTGTTTGGAGCACGAGGAAAAGCAGTAGGGCTCATGCAGGCGGATCTGGGTGCAGGTTTTCCCTGTAGCCCATCTGGCATGCTCTGCAGGAGCCCAGTGACGTTCCCATGCGCTGGGGGATCTCTGCAGCCTGGTCCCGCTGTTTTGGTTGGGGTAGGACCCCATGCTGGAATCCCAAGCTCCCAGAGAGGGCTGACTGTGCCACATTGCCGGGGTGTACCAGGATGATCAGGCGTGCCCTGAGCAGAAGAGAGTGCTTCCCCCTGGGCCTTTGCCTCGCTGCCTGCCCCATCTCTCCCTTCCACAGGTACTGAAGTTGCTGCTGGTAGCCTGGGACCGTCGCTTGATCTTCGCCATCGGCACCTCCAGCACCACAGGCGAGTCGGACACAGTGATCTGGAACGAGATCCACCACAAGACAGAGTTCGGCTCCAACCTCACCGGCCATGGCTACCCTGACATCAACTACCTGGACAACGTCCTGGCCGAGCTTGCGGCCCAGGGCATCACGGAGGAGAGCCTGGTGCAGGAGAAGGACTGAGACCGTGGCAGAGAGGCAAGGGAAGGGGTGCCCATGCTGCCCCCCTGAGGATAAAGCTGCTGGAGAAACCCAGCGGGGCGCATTGCAGGGGGCACCGGGAGCCCCTTGCTCCCGGTGGCACCCGCCCAGTGGCAGCATCCCCAGGCTGGCCCGGGAATGCGGGAGAAGGTCCTTTTGGCCATCCCCTTCACTCCCGCGGGGAGGGACCATCCCCCCGCACAGCCGTGGGGCTTCACGGGCTTCACGCTGGCCTGGCTGTGCCCTCTGGCCGCTGTCCTACCCCCG
>NW_010525964.1:6002-6354 GCF_000687285.1 Phaethon lepturus | reverse complement strand
CGGGCCAGCGATGCCCTGCCTGCCCTGTCCATCTGAGGATAGATGGACCGTTCCTGCCACACGGAGGGGCAGGCACAAACTCCCGCGGTGGGCGATGAAGGCCCACTGACGGCTTTTTGCCCGCTCTGTGCCACGGTGCGTGTGCCCACTGGGTTTAAACTGCCAGGAAAGTGCATGCCCCCCAGCTCGCTCCCACGCAGGACTGGGCTTTCCAGCCCCATGCTTTGGGGAGGGTCAGCGGTTCCCTTACAGCACACGAGGTGCTGGGACACGGGACCTCATGGGTTGCCGGCGGCAGAAGCAAGAACCTCCAGGCAGCACGGCGGCGGGGAGCTGCCTTCCCCTGCCTCCT
>NW_010525964.1:3893-5981 GCF_000687285.1 Phaethon lepturus | reverse complement strand
GAGCCTGTGTCCCTTGTGCCACCTGGCCGTTCCCCGGCAGGAAGAAAGAGCCCTATTGATTTACCCACGGGGCCCAGGCAGTGTCGCAACAACTGCTGCCTCCTCCCTTTCCGTCACCACCCGAGAGCAGGGGCTGCGCAGGGGTGGCACCTCTCTGCATGCCAGTCCCTGGCTCTCATGCTCCGTGGGCTCCCTCTCCGTGGGCTCCCTCCGGCGCAGCCGTGTCTCCCAGCACAGCCTTCCTGAGGAGGACGGGTAGTGCTGGGACACTGCCAGGAACCGGGCAGCCGCCCCAGCCCATGTCAGCTGCCCCCCTCACCACCCCATCAAGGTTTCGTCTCCGGTGAGGGCTGTGCTCCCAGATGGTCCCAGCAGCTCTCACCTGGAAGCAGCAGTGGTTTGGGGGTGCTGGATGGATGTGGGTGAGGGGCAGGCAGCCTAGGGGTCTTTGCAGGAGCTGAAGCCCCTGCTCAGCGGCAGTGTTAGGGGTGAAGACACCCAAAATGCGCCTCTGGGCTGTGGGACCCGCGAGAGCTGTTAACGACGCTGCCCCGGATGGGCAGGTGCCCAGCGCTCAGCAGTGCCCCGGGTTCAGTGTGATACATGCTGGAGAGGGGGTATCCCTGGGGGTCGAACCCCTTCATGGAGGCTTGGGAGGGGGAGAGGGGTGCTGTGAGTGGCCTGATTTATGCATGGCGACGGATAATTACAGCTCTTTCATCATCTGTCAGGCAGATGGGCCTGGCGGAGCCTTACAACACATTTCTGGCTCCCTGTCTCAGCCCATAAATCCCTCCAGCGCACAGCGATAAATCAGCAGGGGCTGAGGGAGCAGGGCCTGGGTGGGCGTTCCTGCTGGCCTCCCACCCTGTAATGGGCACCTAGGTAGGAAGTGTCCAGGACGAGGTGGGGACGGCCCAGCGGGATGCACTAATTACAGGCGGCAGGTGGCATCCGATGACCCGTGATTTATGGTCTGGCCTTGCCCGCTTCCGAAAGCTGGGGCTGGATCCCTGCAGGGCCAGGGCTGCTTCCATGCAGGACCAGGGCTGCCCGGAGCCGAGAGGCTGGGAACCCCCGGCAGTGCTCCCCAGCAAGCTCCTGAGGGCTGCGGGCAGGATGGGGACAGCCTCGGGGCTGCCGCCTGCCCTCTGCCCAAGCATCGCCCCGCTGGGACCGGCTTTGTGCCCAGCTCAGCCACCTCCGGATCTGCTCTGTTCTGCACCTCCCACACCAGCAAAACCATCCCCACGGCAGGGATCCGTCCTGCTTAGCTGGGTTTCGGGTAGGCAGGTCTCTAAGTGGGCCTGGCATGCGCGTCCTGCCAGCATTCAAGCATCCCGAAGAGCCTCTCACTCCCGAGCTGAGCTCGCTGCCTAAGTCAGTGGTCAGGGGGGCATCCGCTCCTGGGCAGAGCAAGAGTGGGCGGCCAGAAGGCTGCTGGGGAGAACAAGAGGGCCATGGTGAGCACAGGTGAGTGCTGGAGAATATTTGCAAGCTTCACCTCCCTTTGAAGTCCTGCTGCCTGGTCCTCCCCTCTCCCTGAGGCCCTGGCTCCTGATTTATTGGGTTCCTGGAGCAGAGGCACCTAAATTAGCTCTGACTTCAAAGATCCACAAGAAGAGAAGGGCAATAGACAAACAGCCCCCCGCTAATTGTGGCTATTGATCAAATGTGAGCTGGGACAATCAGCTAGGAAGGGATGGATCAAGGGGAACACATTCTCCCAGGGCTCTGCTTTTGCACCCGTCACCCCAACAATTTGTCAGACCCACTCCCGGACCATTTTTCAAAACGTTACCCCTCACACAGGGAGACATTTAACAACTGCTCGCTAATGAAATGATGGGCAAACACACGTGGCGGCCCCACGCTGCCGGGAGGGCAGGGACCCGTCCCTCCCCACGGCCTCCAGACCTGCCGCGCCTGGCACGTCCCTCTCTCCCCCCGGCTTGGGGACACGGGGCGCTCCCCAGAGGAAGTGCCGGGCAGGCCCGGCAGCACCAGCCCGGGCAGCTCTGCCCCGGGGCTCCGCGCTGCTGGGAAGGGACAGGAAGGCTCTGGAGGCAGGTAGCACTTTAGCTCTTT
>NW_010525964.1:3294-3844 GCF_000687285.1 Phaethon lepturus | reverse complement strand
GCCTCACACATTCCTGCGCTGGCTCCCGGGGGCTGCTCCTGCCCAGGCACCCACCTCCCCCCGTGCCCAGGGATGCTCCCGCCGGGGTGCAGCTGCGTGGGGCAGCCCTAAGGCGCTGTCTCAAAGGGAGCTCGGTGCTCCAGCCCCATGCCTGGGGCAGGAGTCGTTTTGTCTTCTGCGCCCGGGCACAAAACTCGCTGCTCTCCTCAGCAACCTCATCACTCCATGCCTCAGTTTCCCCTAGCTGGGAAATAACAGCGATGCCTCAGCACCAGTGGGCGTGGGGAAGCAGAGCCTGAGCCCCGTGCCAGGGTGGCAATGCCTCATGGGGCTCTGCCCCACGGCACGGTATAAAACCCGGGGAGGACCCAGCCGAGGCTGAGCGTAGGAGAGGGCAGAGCAGCTCGGGGAACTCTTGCAGCGACCAAACTCTTAGCAGAAACTGAAGCAACTACTGCAACGTGTGCTTGGGAGAGGTGCTTCCCCCCGGGGCCCACGAGCATCCCTCCGCAAGCTCTGGGCACCCCGGCACCGACGCTGCAGCCTGGCA
>NW_010525964.1:2679-2889 GCF_000687285.1 Phaethon lepturus | reverse complement strand
GCAGGCCGGTGCGCTCCAAGGCCAGGAGGATGGCTGCCAACGTCAGAGAGCGCAAGAGGATCCTGGACTACAACCAAGCCTTCAATGCCCTGCGGCTGGCTCTCAAACATGACCTCGGTGGCAAAAGGCTTTCCAAAATTGCCACCCTCCGGCGAGCCATCAACAGGATCACAGCTCTGTCCCTGTCCCTGCACAGCGCCGGGCGCTGCT
>NW_010525964.1:1419-2481 GCF_000687285.1 Phaethon lepturus | reverse complement strand
TGCAGGCGCTGCCGGCTTGCAGCGCTGCCCTCCGTCCCCTCGCTACGCTGGGTTTTGCCCCGAGAGGAAGCTCCAGTGCTACGAGAGCCCGAAGGAGGATCGCTGCGTGCCCAGCCCTACCTATTGCTCCAGCGGGACCCACCACCCCGTGCTGCGAGGCCAGCAGAGGTACACAAGCCTGCGAGACCCCCTGGCCGGGACGGTCCCCTGGCAGCTGGGATATTGCCAGAGCTGGGGACACCAGCAATGCCTCCCCATCCACTGACCTGCGGGGCTGGGATGGCGAGAGGGTACCAGGAAGGTAACGCATCCGTGGGACAAACGGGGGGAGTGGGAAGGGACTTTTGCGTGAGAGAGAAGTGCTGTGGGACGCAGAGCTCAGCTGCGGTGCTGCCGAGAGCCGTGAGCCCCTGGCACGCCGTATGGGACCCGAGTGCTGCCCAGCTGCGGGTGTCCACTCTGTGGGAAAACTGGGGAAGGTGGAAAGTCCTCTGGAAGTGCCAGCTCTGTGTTTCTTGTTGCGAGGTCTCACTGTTGCCGATTGTCACTGTTATTTATTCTCTCTTGCTTGCTCTGTGAGAAAACATGACTTAAAAACCCAACACCGGGGCACTGGCCGTTAACACGTGTGGGGTGGACAGATGGGCCGTGGGGATCACACTAAAGCCCTTGGCTGACTGGTCGCTCTGGCTCCCGCCGGTGAAGGAGGGGAGCAGAAGCCAGGAAAGGTTAGTGCCCTGGGACTTTTGATGCTAATCTCATTGGTGCAGACTCTGTGAGAAAACATGACTTAAAAACCCAACACCGGGGCACTGGCCGTTAACACGTGTGGGGTGGACAGATGGGCCGTGGGGATCACACTAAAGCCCTTGGCTGACTGGTCGCTCTGGCTCCCGCCGGTGAAGGAGGGGAGCAGAAGCCAGGAAAGGTTAGTGCCCTGGGACTTTTGATGCTAATCTCATTGGTGCAGACGTTTGTGCCCGGCAGATTTGCGACGCCAGGCTGGGAGGGGAGACAGATGTTGGCTTTCAAAAAACCCACCCGTCCGTTTGCAGTTTCCTG
>NW_010525964.1:0-1323 GCF_000687285.1 Phaethon lepturus | reverse complement strand
GTGTCCCCCCAGCCGGTCCCAGTGGCGCGGAGGAAGGGGGAATTTTACCTGAAAGGCCTCTTTGCCCCTTCCCTCTGGCTCAGAATGCTCAGACCAGCTGGGAGGGCTCCCTTCTGCCCAGGGCTCAGCAAACTGGAATTGCTACAGGAATTAGGCAAGGTTTTACTGCCGCACACAGGACCACCGGCAGATTTTTGGACAGGGTAAATCACGCTGCGCGATTCCCGCAGTGCTGAGCCCCGCCCCGAGCTCCTCCAGCCCTTTCCCCCAGCCGAGCCCCAGCACTGGCTGACAACATCCCAAGGGCAGTCCGAGCTCATTCCCTGCCAGAGGGGAACATGCTGGAACAAAGACCTCAACCCTCCGCTTCTCCGGTGTGCCAGTCCCTCCCCAGGGTCTCCTCCTCCCTAAATCCCCGGGGTGGGACAAGGAGCTGGGTGACGAGCAGAGGAAAGCTAGCAGCAGCCAGGAGAGAGAGCTCTTTGCTCAGCAAAGGAGCCTTTTTAAAGTGCTGATGGTGTGAGGCATCTTGGCTTTAATCTCCAACAGATGTTCCCCCTGCCAGGAGAAGGCCTGCAGCGATGTCTGCTGAAGGAATCCTGCTTCCCCCAACAGCATCCCTGCACCGGGCACCTTCCCCTGCGCTGGCTCTCCCCGGAGCAGCGCACGCCCCTGCTCTGCCCCGCCAGCACCCGTCGCAGGGTGCAGCAATACCAGGATTCAAAGGTTTAAGTGAAACCCAGCCCTAACCCAGACACAGATCTCTCCCTCCACCCAAATTCCCACCTCTAGTGTTTACCCCCGGCTTCGGTGGTCAAAGCAAGGCAGATGGAAGCAGATGGCCAGAGAGGCAGGAGCAGGGGGGAAAGCGTAACCCCACGAGACCCCCCAAGGCAGGGTCACCCCGCTGCTCTTGGGCTCGCATGTACAAAATGCAGGTCCTAATTCTGTGAGAGGCTGTGGGATGGGATAAATCCCGGTGGGGGCAGGTGGGAGGGCAGCAGACTGGCAGGCTCTGGGTAATGCTGGGCATCGGGGAGCAGGCCCCCAGGAGAGGCAGAAGGTGCTGGGTGTGTGCCGTAGGGAAATCCCCGACAAATTTGGAACTGAAGCGTGATACAGAATGGGTGGAAAACATCCATCTTTGCCAGGCCTCCAGGCTCTGTGAGTTTTTTTAGGTCTCCCTCCTGCCCCTCAGAGCACCCCTGCTCCCAAGGCTGCTGTTATTTGCGTTGCAGGATGTAACCCACCCCTGCACCTTCTCCTTTGCAGGTCCTATGTAGGAACACAGTATCTGTCACTGATCTGGCATCCCTGTCCCCG
>NW_010525963.1:409-765 GCF_000687285.1 Phaethon lepturus | reverse complement strand
AGGCACTGCAGCTGAACCAGAGAACCAACCCTTGCCAGTATCACTTGCCCCTATACAAAAGAAATCTTGGAAGCAATAGTAAGCTCATTTAGTAAGGGATGAAAAAGCTTTTTGTAAGAGAGAGCAGGAGGAAGGAATGGAGGATGCAGACTATGAAGCAGGGCCATTACAAAAAGAGAAGAGGGAAGAGAGGTGGCCGCTGCTCAAGGAGGAGGAAGAGGAAGAACTCATAAAAGAGGCAGTAACCACCTGATCCGTAACCCTGAGTGAGCTGTGAGATATGCAAAAGGATTTCAGCTGTCACCTGGCTGCTCTGATGCTGGGATAAAAGGGCCAGTAGCCTGGAATTAGAGGGG
>NW_010525963.1:0-294 GCF_000687285.1 Phaethon lepturus | reverse complement strand
GTCGACCACCATGGAGAGAAGTATCCAGTACCTGAGGGAATTAGCCATGGTGGAGGTGATTGATGATGACCTGAACAACAAGCAGTTATCCAAAGACTCAGATGAAGTCAAGTGCACGTGACCCATGTGGCAGAAATTTGCACAGGAGTGCACCATCATCGTATGCCAACTCATTGGCAGTAATGACTGGGAAAGACGGAGATGAACAGTGGATGAATTGGCTCGTCAACTTTGGCAATACAAAGAGAGTCTCTCCTCCCTGTGGGCCTGTGTCTCGGCTGTAGAGAAACTGCC
>NW_010525962.1:10128-13606 GCF_000687285.1 Phaethon lepturus | reverse complement strand
AAAAAACAACAAAAAAGAAAAAAACCCCAAAAAATAAAAAAAATCATACCTTTCTTGCTGGAAGAGGAGCAGCAGCACCGTCAGGGACCTCTTTGCAGCTCGGTTCTCCTTTCTGCGACCACCCAGCTCAACCAGCCGTTCCCCAAAAAGCAGCTGCACACAAAGGCGCTTCCCCAGCAGGACGAGGCAGCTCCTTGGAGAAGGTGGGGAAGCACGAGGCGGGAGGGCGGCAGCTGGAGGGAGAGGGGAAGAAACGAGGCCCAGCTGAAAAGGATCTGCTCGGAGGCTGAGGGTGCCTTTTTCCACGGAGATTAAAGGGCCGGCTTTTACTTTTTCCCTGTGTAAAGCCGGTAGAGAAAGGTTTTCTGTTAAAAAAGTATTAAAGTACCTGCCAGTCAGACGGGGAAAAAAAAAGTTGTGGGTGCACGAAATGGTTGAGGAAAGGGGGTTTCCAGCCTTTTAAACCATTCCCGTGATAAAAAGAAGGACGAAACTGTGCCAAGCACACGACAGCCCGGTGAGGGGGTACCCAGAGAAAGGACGGCAACCCCCCCGACCACAGAGCGGGTCGCGCACGCACCGCGCGTGCTCAAATCACCGCGGGCACAAATGGAGGCAGCTCCGCTACAGTTCCTGAGCTGCCAACCCCTGTGGCGTGGAGGAGCATTATGGGGTGGTACCAGCGCACGCCTGCCCTCCTCTTCCTCCCAGGGAGAGACCGGGGGAGGCAGATCTGCGTCCGACCCTCGCCGGCCCCTCGAATATTCTCAAGCTAAACCCCGAACTCAATTCAATTTTTTTTTCCCCCCCTTCTTTGTCTGTCTTTCTCAGCTGTAACTGCAACATCCTCTCCCTGAAGGTTCATCATCAGCCTCGGCGCTAATGAAAAAATGTGATAATATTTGCCTGCTTCCTGGGGGTGGTGGGAGGCACAATCTAATTAAAGGTTTGCCAGCAGCTCGAGCGCTGCAGATGGATGGTTGTTCGGGAAGCGCAAAGTATTATTATTATTATTATTATTATCATCATCATTATGACGAATGCTAACACCAGCTTTCATAAACAGGCAACAGAGGAGGTGAAGCAGGTGGTATATGCACAGGCAGGGCTTGTTCTGCTGCCTGCACCATCGTTCCAGCCTTACATAAACGTGGCCGCGGCGGATCCCATCTCTGCCCGAGGAACGAGCTCTTGGCGAAGGGCTTGCCCTTCCAGCTGGAGGAAGAGCCCGCTGCCACGGTGCTCGGCTGCTTTTGGGGGGTGTCGTCTGGGTTTCCTTCGCGAGAGGAGGTTAGATGTCACCGTCGGGAGGATCAGCAGCTCCTTCCTGCCTCGGATGAGCGGGGCCCTTCTTTCAGGAACACCGGCAGCTCCCACCCCTGAACCACACCGTCCAACAGCGTCAGGCTGCGGCTACACAAGACACAAACCGCCCCTGAGACATCGCCCGGGGCATGACAGTCCTTTTAGAGCCAGCTGTGGAGATGGCTGCAAACCCAGCCCGGGTCCACTCCAGCTGCACGGCCAACGGGCCCGGTACAGAGCGCCAAGACACTAGCTGATAATTCAATTTATATGGTGAAAAGCGTAATCCAGGCCTACTGGTTGACATTAAGGTTGTGTTAAAAGCAACACGCGGTTCAGGAGCGCCCTGGTATATCTATCGCATGAGAAATAAATCTGAGGATGGGTTGTGATTGCATCTCGCTATATAATAAACCGCCTCTGGACCGCTCACCGTGCACCCAGCAACCTTCATGCCCGTCCTTGGGTGCCTAAGCTATTTACAAATGTGGGTTTTAGCGAAAACAAAAATGCTTAATTCCCATCCAGAGAAGAACACCGCCCATATTTTCTTACTTAATCGCAGGCCGTATGTCTCCTCCTTCGCTGACCTTCATACCTCGGGAAAAAATGTGCTCCAGAGTTGGAAAACAAATTAGCGAGCGCTGGGATGTTTGTAGGAGCTGGGAGTTAATGAGGCAGATAGAAACTATTCCGGACCCCGGGTGCTACCGAGGGGAAAAGTGTTTTGTGGCCGACGTAGCGACAAGGGACAAAGAAAACCTCGCGGTGAAGCGAGATGGCGACTTGATCAAGAGCAGCAGAGCCGCGAAGAATTAAAACAACCCTCTCCCACCTTCAGAAGCAAGGAGCGCTTTTAAAAACCAAGGTCAGCTCTCATCGGCGAGCCCTCGGATGGAAATAACCTCTGACTTTTGGGGGTGGCAAGGAGGAGGGTGGCTGCAAGGTGACTGCGGGCTCGGAGCAGGTTCCTGCACGTCCGGCGGCAGCTTTGCCACCTTGCTGCTGCCCTCATGCGGCTATTTCGTGGGAATGGGGAGGTTTGGTCCAGTTTTTTTTAAAGAAAATCATTCCGAGCAGAGCAGAAGGAATTCCGAGCACCACGCCTTTTTTGCTCTTCAGCTACGCTCGGTTTCTCGTCCTGCAGCCCTCCAGGTAACTCGGTTTGTCAGCCTGAAAATAGGGTTGTTCGCTGCCCGCGAAATAGGAGCCCGCAAAACGCAGCGCGGCAGCAAGTTTAGAAAAAGCAGTTTAGAAAAGCAGTTTAGAAAAGCTACTCCACTCGGCAGAAAAAAAGTATCTGCAAAAGGCGTGCGCTGCAGTTTATTTTTTTATTACATTATTATTCTTCATAATATTATTATCATCGTTATTTTTATTTATTTATTAATCCCCGTACTCACTACTGGCACATTCTCCTCCTACCTGGGAAGGTGACATTTCCAGTCACTTTTTTGCAAGAAATGAGCTGGCAAAGGCAGGCTAAGAACAAAACGTGCGCCAGTTTCATCCCACTTTCCAAGCTGAGGGGCTTATTTTCGATGGAAAACTGGGACGTTTTACGAATCCCTGCTGCTTCACCACATATCTCACAGCCCTTCAGGCTTTACAGGTCGGAGGGGTGGATTTGTCTAAGCTATTATTACACTCTCTATAATTTATCAGACTTAAATTTAAGGGTATCAGCTCAGTGAGGATTTTTATTTCACATTTACGCACTCTTTTAGCCTTTAAGTGAACACGAAAACTATTAACAAAATCCCTCTTTAGTTCAAAGCTTCGGTAATCAAATTTGGATTGTGCACAATCAAGCCACGACGTTGCAAATTTGAGATAATCTCCCATCCAACACTCTTGTACTCTTCCTCCTTGAGATGATGCCTCGGTCCAGAGGTACATGACCTCAGCCTGGAGGCTTCCCTGACTTCAATCACGGAGGGTCAAAGCCTCCAGGGTCTTGGAAAAGTCCGCTGGACCAAGGATGCCCTCCATCGCTATGGAAACACACATGGGAACCCATAGGACAAAGCGATCTCGTCGTGCTGAATTTCTGTGCTTAATTTGGCTGCTGAAAATCACTGCAAAAGAGTGCTTGTTTGGGAGAGGGGGATATTCGGGTACGGGGAGATAGCCCCCGTGTGCTCACCGTGCTCCCCAGCAGCAGACCGGCGGT
>NW_010525962.1:5809-10097 GCF_000687285.1 Phaethon lepturus | reverse complement strand
CCGAAATGTAAATATTTAATTAGGTTTTAAAATTTTTATTATTTTTTTTCCTTCTAGAAAATGGATTCTTCACGTGTTTGGAGAAGGAGATCGCACCCTCCTCACTCTTCATCAGATCCATTTAAGAAGGCGGCTTGGGAGCTCGTGTCACACTTCTGCTGCCGGACTCCGAGCCCGATGTAGGGCTCTCCGCTGCCTCTCCCGCACCTCTGGATGCAGCTGTAACACACGAGCAATACGTCACCCTTAGCAAAACCCCCAAACTAGAATGCTCCGGGCAGCACAGTGCACTTGCAATGAATACAAAGAGGGGAAGAAGCTATTACCGAGGTCCTAAAATGCTGGGGAGGGGGAAGTGATGATGTTTTTTTTTTTTTTAAATTCTGTGTAAAGTCTATTTGCTTGCGTAGACTGGGCTATCCCTTCCGTAGCCCATGTCTCAGCAAGCCATGCGGTCTCCCTTAGAGGCTTGTAGACCGTAGGAGCACCCCTGAAAGTGGGATAATGTCCCCTTCCCATCCCCTTGGAAAAGCCATGCCGGGGGCTGGCGGTGTTTCAGCCATCCGACGGTGCTGCGGTACCTCCGACCGTCCGCCGCTTCGACGTCCTTGCAAGGGAGGGGACAAAGTGTCAGGGGCTCCGGGTAATGCTTTGATTTCTCTATCGAATTAAAGAATTTGATTTCCAGCACTCAGTGCAGAGAAAAAAAAAAAAAAGCGGTGTGACTTCCAGGAATACCTTCAGGGGCTCGGTTATTTTTCTCCACGTTTCATGCCCTGTGCCCCTTGCTGACACTATTTTGCATTCTGTGCAGTCGACAGATGATGTGCACGCTTGTCACCGGGCCCTAAAACTTGCGGTAGTCAGGGGCTGCTTATTCAGCTGTGACTTTGTGCTCCAGGATCAGGTGGAGTACATCTGCATCTCACTCCGGCCGTCCCCATCCCCGTCTGCCCACCCCGCTCCTGCCCAAATTCGTGCCCCAGCCGTACCAGTAAGCGAGAGTGTAGTTTACAGCCAGGACGGCCACAGCGGCTGCCCAGTGCCAGAAGAAGCACATGGTGAGGAACATGATGTTGCTGTGGTCCTTCTCATCCCACGCTGGACCTCCCCACGGCTGGAACAGCACGACCCCGATCTGGGTGGAACAAGCAAATTATTACCTTGGGGGGGGGAAAAAAAAAAATCAATGTACTGAAGCCCTCCTGCACCCCTCTGTCCATCTCGGGTATCATCGTGATCCGCGTGGTGACCGAGGGACTTGAGCCTCGGCCAGGGTAGTGGGTTTTGCTGAGACAGCGTTGGCCTCGTTGAAGTCGTGCCTTGCAACGAGAGGCCACACAAAGCAAGTCTGCCCCTGTGGTCTCTCTTTTTCTGCACGATACCCAGATACATTTGTCCCTCTGCATTCCAGACTCCTAGCCATCCCTTAAAAACTCCAGATCCAGTATTTTACAAGTTTTTAATCTCTGAATTTGAGTTTGAGTTAGCGCAGCAGCCCTGGGGCTGGGAAAGAGGAAGGGAACTGGCATTTCTTTTCGGCAGCCTAGTTTTGGGAGTGGTTACCTCCAACCAATTTCTTTGCTTCTCCAGCTACAACCAAAACAAGCGGCTGGCCGTATTTTTACTCAGCTGTCTTATTGTTTGGGGGGGTTTGCATCTTCCCGATGAGCCAGAGGGAGTGCTGCCGGGTGCATTAGACGCGTTAAGCAATTAGTACTTGGTTGTTAGATACTGTAAAACGTTGCTCGCTCACGGCGAGCGCTCGCTTTCGCCGTTCCCCCCAGAGAAGCCATAAGCCAAGACAAACAGCGATTTCAGCAGGAGCGGTCATCAGAGGTGACCTGCGATAAGTAAATTTTCATTCTGGGTTACGATCTATTCATGAAGCAAGCCTGGCAAAATTATCCTTCAGAGACGCGCGATTGATACGTGGTGCGCGGCTGCTTTTCCTCTTTTCCCATTTCTCTCCTACCTCGGCGCTCCGCTCCGCAAGAGACGGCAGAACTGACCTGCCAGAACCACGTTCCCTGGACGATGGTGACACCGGCTCTGAACATCTCCAGGACAATGTTGTCACGGAGGAAGACCTCCAGCAGGATGCTGCAGGCCCCTGAAAAGATGGCGATGAGCAGCAGGGAGTGGATATGCTGATCCAACATGGGGCGGTGAAGGACGTGGTAATAAAAGAGACAACCTGCCAAAATACGTACCGCGCTTAGAGCGGCGTTAGCAATACCAACCGTGACCGCAGAGCCCTGGTGGAGTAAATCGCCTGCCCGCTTGGCAAAATGAGACAGGTCACCACGAAAACAAGGGACTCCACATCGCACCGTCCCTCGAGGTCTCCTGGCATCCCACCGTCCTGGAGGGATGAGATGCTCAACCTTGGGGCAGGAGGATCTGAGCAAGACAGGGACCAAGGGCAGAGGACAACAGAAGGGTGGTTTTCTTCCCGTGTCGGTGCCATCACCTCTTCAGATCACCCTCCCCTCGTAGCCAGGTTCCTGCTGTGTCCTGCTTTTCTACGGCTAACCTTCACCATTTTCCTGGGAGCTGGAAGCGATAGATTTCCTTTTCTTACACATGCCAAACTGTGCCTGCTGAGCTGTGCCTCCTGCTGCTTCCAAAACCACTGGGATCGGGGAAGGAAAAATGACAAGAGATGTGCCTCCATTAAGGGGTTTTCTATATAAGCAAGACCTTCCTTTCCTATTTTTTTTCCCTCTGTGATCCAAGAGGGGCCTGGAATCCTGGTTCACGTCTTGCAAGGCAGCCCGAAGACAAAACGATATTCACGATCTGCGGAAGCCGGAATAAGTCACTTGAATTTGCCACGTGCAGCGCAAACCGATGAGGATGACGATGTCTGCAGCGCAATTAGTGGTCCTCGGGGGGGAACGCGGGGCACGCAGACAGCTCCGTGGGTGTAAGATAAATGCAGCATCCGCCAGCCATTTATGATAATGAGGAAACTCAGCCTGCTGCTTTGTACCGCTGTCACCCCAGAAATCCCAAACCAGGCAAAGCCAGGACCCATCGATGCTTATATTTCCCATCTTACTACGGACCACCCTTCGATGAAACATCACCTACAACCCGTCCTATCTTCAGGGGCGTTCACAGCAATATCTCAGCCCGGCAAATTTTGGTCCCTCTCTGACTCACCCTCCAACGTCCCTCCCCAAATTAAGCGTCACCTCCTACCAACCTTCGACGAACACCGCCACGGACAGCGTGAGGCGATCCAGACCCCGCGGCACCAGCTGGGAGGTGTAGGTGAAGACGTCCACCACCCCGGAGAGGCCGTAGAAGAGGTACATGGTGGTGTGCTGCCAGTTCATCAGCTTCACCCAGTCGCGGTTCTCCCCACTGTAGAGGTACAAGTGTGGACCGTCCGGGACGAACTGCTCTGCCAGCATCCCTGCACGGACACGCAAGAGCATGCCGTTTCTGACGGTTTATTTGCGGTCATGGCTGATGCTACTCACTGCTGCGGGGGGGTTCTGAAGCAAGAGCTGATGGTTTCGCGTTAAGGAGAAAGGACCGGATATAAAAATCAGGCCTGCCTGTATTAACGGTAGCTCAGCTTTGGGAAGGGGTACGAGACTTGGTCTTTTCACATCAAACTCTATTAGAGACCAAGACAAGATGAACATCAAGGATGCATCCTTCCACGTCTGGACCAGTTTCTCTGGAGGAAGGGCTCCAGCACAGTCATCACTACAGGCTGGGACGTTACCAGCATAGCTAGTAAAACATAACCCTTACCTATTAGAGCAAAGATGATTTTGATTCCCCCTTCGATGGCATCCACACGCTGGAAACAGTAAATCCTGTGGGATTTCTTATTTACTCTCTGGCTGAGGTACTGCAGCGGGTATTTCACAGACCACCAGAGCCCAAAGAGCAGGAAGAAACTGCCTGGAAGCGCGTGACCCTTGAAGTTCGCCATCCTGACAACCTCCTCCGACTACAAGGCAAGGAAAAACAATGTCATTATGCCACTTAACACCAGTTCTTTGACAGAACGCTGGAAAAAATGGGATTTCCCTTTCCGGGAGGACTGGAAAAGTCTTGGCTAGGCGCATGGGAATAGGAAGGAGCACTGGGAAACTCTCCAGGGGTGAGAGGTGGGAACACCTGGGATGTTTCCAAGGTCCTCACTCCAAGATTAGGAAACGTCCAAAAAAGCTGGAGCCCAGACTAGTTTAACGGAGGCCTCGTATCTGCTGCAACCTCTGACACATCCCAGCCTGAACCTCGCATCCCCCGGGACCCCTCCCAG
>NW_010525962.1:0-5778 GCF_000687285.1 Phaethon lepturus | reverse complement strand
TCCCCCTCCCCTTCTGCAGCTATGAGCGAGAGCATCCACTGCAGACCAGGGCAGCGTGGGCTTTTCGGGACCAGGGAGGAGAGATAATACCCAGGGAGAACAGTAAGGTCTAGGGGTAAACACCACTGGGTTTCTTTAGCTCCTTGAACAGCCACAGAAGCCACGTACGTCCAACATATTTTTAAATTTCTGGAATTATTTCAGCCCAGGGAGGGGGAAAAAAAAATCCACCTGCATCAATTTCGCAAAGCCAAAGCATTTTCTTAAAAATGTGGCTTCAAAAATACCCCAAAAGCTGCTGGAAACAAAACATTGTGGTTTGGGGCAAACCAACCAACTGGCTCCCTGCATCACCTCCTCCTCCCAGCCCTTCTTCTCCCTCCGGAGCACCACTAAGCCGGGATTTGCACCGCACAGAGCCCGGGGGTCCCAGCCGAGCTGCTCCAGCCCCCGTGCCCCTTCGTGCCGGTGCGCACACGCACGGTTTGTAGAAGAGCCGGGGGACCCGTTTCCTCAGAGAATTACAGCAATTAAAACCCAGCCGGCTCCTGTTTGCCATTTGCTGGTTTGCTTAATTAGGCGGAGGAACGATTAGCTCTTTCATGTGGGCTCGAGCATATGTTCGGGGGCCTGTCTTGGAGCGATCGCAGGTCGGTTGTGTCAGGCTGGTCAATTAGGGTTTTTGTAATTGATAGCAAAGGCTGTCTGCTGCCGCCCAGGACTTCCTTCTCCATTTAGTAATGCTCCTCTCCGCGCCGAGCTGCGCTTAACGCCGGGCAGAAACCAGCTCTCTCGTGGGGTGGATGCCATCCATCCACGTAGCAAGGCACCAAACTCCAGTTTGGTGCTGGAGCTGATCTCCCCATCTCAGACCCCCACGACCCGGTTATCCTTAAACCACCTTTCCTGGCTGCATTTTGGGCTTCAGTCCCTACCCGCCAGTGTTCCAAATCAAAACACGCTCCTGTTGTTGCCTGCCTTCTGCATAAAGGATAATTTGGGTTTGAGGTTGAACATGGCTTGCTGCTGCCAGCCTTTGAGAGGGGAGAATGGTTGCTTTGGCTTTATTAATACCTGATTTCACAGAATCACAGAATCATTAAGGTTGGAAAAGATCATCAAGTCCAACCATCAACCCAACACCACTGTGCCCACTAAACCATGTCTCAAAGTCCCATGTCTACATGTTTTTTGAACACCTCCAGGGATGGTGACTCCACCACCTCCCTGGGCAGCTTGTGCCAATGCCTGACCACTCTCTCCATAAAGAAATTTTTCCCAAAATCCAATCTAAACCTCCCCTGGCGCAACTGGAGGCCATTTCCTCTTGTCCCGTCGCTGGTTACTTGGGAGAAGAGACCAACCCCCACCTCACCACAACCCCCTTTCAGGCAGTTGCAGAGAGCGATGAGGGCTCCCCTCAGCCTCCTCTTCTCCAGACTGAACACCCCCAGTTCCCTCAGCCGCTCCCCATCAGACTTGTGCTCCAGACCCCTCAACCAGCTCCGTTGCCTGTCTCTGGACACGCTCCAGCACCTCAATGTCCGTTTCGTCCCAGGGACACCTTGTTTTGCCCCTTGAAATTCCACGCCCCCGGAGCTCGACTGTGTGCAGATACCATCTCCCGGAGGCGGCTGTCCCGGGGCGGGGAAATCCCCTGGGTTAGCTCAGACCTGCTAAAGCCCTGTAGCCGACCTGCCCGATTTGAACTGGTTTAACCAAACCAGCTAATCCAGCACCTCGAGGTAAGCAAAAATCGCCTCCTCGTGCAACCCCGCTGCACGCAGCTACGTCCTTCACCAAATGCCTATGAGCTACCAGCGAGGGTTTCACGCAAACAAAATTAGGAGGAGATTTAATCCAAGAGTGGAAAAGCTGTGCATGGAAATATTATTTTCTACCGCATTGGCCAGCAGCTTTGCAGGCAGTTGTTAGCAGCGCTGCAAGGCTCTGCCTTATTTCCTGACTTAAAAGGAGAGATTTATTGGCAGTGGGCACACTGGGTAATTAAACATACAATCAAAGCAAGACGCCATTTACCAGCAATGCGAGCACAGTCCAGTGGGTTAATACAATAGTCTCTTTAGAGACAACCGGGGAAGCAGAGCATCCACCTGCACCCCTGCGGCTAAGGGAACAGCATACCCGAGCCAGGGAGATGGCTGAGAAATCTCTTTTTTTGGGGTGAGCAGTGAACCCCATCACACAGGTGCAATGGTATAATATCGGGATAATGACTGAAAGCAGAACTACACCAATCGCAGGTCACCACAAGCAGTACTGCAGCCATATCATGCCATATTAATGCCGTAATTATAACGCTACCACGGCAATATACGGCATATACATAACTCCATTAACAAGCTCCTGCAGTTAAATCTGATATTTAATGCCACCTGATGGTTTCCCACCTGAGATCGATGCAGGCAAAATAGGATGACCTAACGGATGCTCTGATCAAGCAAAGCGAGGAAACTTAAAGGTCACTTAAATGGAGTACGCCAGCCAGCACGTCCACCCCACGGGGCTTAGATGTGGTCGGCTGAGCTTGGCAGGGCGGTGGGGACTGTTTTGGGGTTGCTGCCGTCCGTACCTGCCCGATCGCTCGCTAGCAGGAAGCAGGGTGGCTTATCTGGGACGCGTGACAAGCAAAACTATTTCTCCTGCTTCTCTTCCTCCTCAGAAAAGCATGCAAAAGGTGAGCACAGGGGAAAAAAAAAAAAACACCAAAACAATTATGTTTTCAACAGTGAGCGCCCTGGAGCAAACGGCTCTCGTTTATCCCTACAGCTCCAAATACAGCAAGGCTTTGCCAGCAGTCAACCACCTCGGGGAAAAGAAAAAGCTGAAGGTCCGGCTCATGTTGGGGTTGGCAGCAGCAACCACCACTGCAGGGCATCCCTGCAAAGCGTGACTTTGCCCCTTTCCCTTGTCATCCAACCTGCCCGGATAACGTGCCGTGGCTCGGAATTAATGCCCTTTGCCCCCTGCTTCTTACAACGCCATGCGCTGCGTCGGCTTAATGATTTACTCTTTCACCTGCTCTTATCACCTCCCGAAGGAGCTGGTTTCTTCTTGGTTTATCGCTAACGCACCCAACCCGCCGGGAGGTGCCCGGAGCAGCGGGGAGGATGGTGAGGAGCCTGTCCAGGCTTTCACCTCCTCCTCTCGCCCTTCCCTGGCAGCCACGGGTCATCTCTTTTTCAGCCCTTTGAGTTTTTGTAAAGGTTTTAGTGGTGCATTGGTAACGTCTCCGTCGGGGCATCACTTCCATTTTCCCCAGCCTGGAAACGAGAGTCGAAAGTTGGCATTGGGAGCAGGTCGCAGCCGTCGCCCCTGCAATTAACCCTGTCCTTCGACCTCCGCGGGTTCAGGCACGCGGGAGCTGGTTTGCTCCTCGCCGGGGGACCTGCCGCCTGGCTCTCGGAGCATCTGCGGGTGACAGGGATGGTCCCGGGGGACAGGCTGACTCGGTGAACAGGAGAAATGTCTTGGCTTGCCAAAAAAAAAAAAGGCTGAGCTGGGGCTGAGCTGGGGAATGCCGCTGAGGCGTCTACCTGGAAATAAGGAAGCTGTTTCCAACCCCCTTGAGGTGGTTCGGGTCTCCTCGTGCTGAACCCAAGGCTGCGGGCGAGCATCAAACCCAGAGAGCGGCTGAGGTGCTTCAGCCAAAAAAGCATCCTCCGTCATCCCATTTCCCATTCCCTCCACACCCATTTCCAGTTCTGGGTGTGCATCTCTGAGCACCACGTAAGCCCACAGCCCCAGACCTCCCATGGGAGGCTGGCAGGGAGGGCAGCGGTCCACCGATGGCCTGACCGGAGGAGAAGACACGGAGGTGAGATAGCTGTGCCTCCGCAGACAGAAGGTGGCAGAGGAGACACCCAGGAGATGTCAGGAGAGGCATCGCCTACAAATTGAGGCTCTCCTGCTGCCCGCTGCCTGCCTGCACTGCCTCATCCATTACCAGCACTGTCTTACTTGTCTGCAGAGGCACTTCGAATCATAGCAGCACTTCCATTATCTCCCCTAGGAGCTGGATCCCTAATGCATTAATGTCAGGCTAAAACCCCACTCTGAACCATCTCATCCCATTATCGTCGGTTTTTCTTCTATCTCTGCCTCCATCTGCACCGAGGAGCGTTAACGGCGACACCGAGCAATCATGTTATTTGTTACCAATACTTGCGAGCCCAGCCGCGTCTGCGAAACCAGGAAAGCAACTTTTCTGCCTCTGAAGGATCCTTAGGGGTTTTAGTCTTAGGTTAAAAATTATCATCATCATTGGAACCTATTAGGCTCAATTGCCAGGGAAGAGCTGAAGGACCATCGGGTGCTGCCGGAGCTTGTACAGCGGCTGCAGATAGACACAGGAGACAGACCAAGCTCATCCGAAAACAAAGGCCCGCTGCAATGGGAAAATGCAACGTGGAAATTCAAACTGGGATGAAAGCTCCAAATTCGGGGTGCTGGACCCGAGGTCTCTTTAATAGACACGGTGGACCCACCTGAAAAGGGACACGGGGAGGGAGAGACCAAAAAGCTGGTGATGGAGAGGTTATATCGCTCTTTGCTTGCTACTGCTCTTCCTCACGCTGCCTCTTTTTGCCTTCCGCTGTGTAAGTCTCCGCTTTGGGGTCACCAGCCCCACCCCTGCGCTGAGCCCCGCCATCAGGGAAGCGGCAAGAAGCAGCTCCGAGCTACAGCCCAGCAGAGAAAGCTGAGAAATAAAACAAATTAGCCAAAGCCATCTTAATTACAAGGGCTCGGAGCGGGCGCTTTGTCATCCTTTTGCTTCTCTTTGCAACCTGCATTTGTTTAGTTGTGGTTTTAAGGCAATGAGGTCTGACTTTTAAAATTATCTGTTTTGGGAAATGCACGTTGCCATCCTAAAAGCCATTTTTCCTTGCCTCCGCGTGGTGCCTAAGAGATCAAAGTGCTTTCTAAAGGTGGAGGCTGCCGTGGGACTCGGCAAGCCAAGGGCTGCGCGCCCGAACCGCCTCCCCAGCTCCGCGACGTGCGGTGACGGCGTAGCCCTGACTCCACCGACCCTTCCTACCTCATGCGTACCGACACAAAACCGTGACTCGAAAGCAGGGTTATGGCCACCAGCAACGCCGCAAAAATCGGTGTTTCCCGAAGACGAGACGATCGCTCGTCCTAAAATTGTCCCGATCGCTCCTCAACGCGACACAGGCTACGCGCTCCTCCCAGCTGCCTTCGACATCCCTCAAAGCAAACCCTCCGAGAGAAAGCTACTAAAGAAACCATTTCCATTGCAGTATTTCCCAGATACATCCCGCTACTCACCTTAAACACATACACCAAAGCCTGTTGATCAATGCAGACGCACCTTGATTTATTAGACAGCTGTAGCTGCCCAACAGAAACCTCTGCAAGCGCCCTGAGCCTCGGCGATGGCACCCTGCGCCGCAAAAGCAGGGTGTTAGGTGTTTTTTAACGACAAGCTTGGAAGGAAGAAGGAAGAAACCCTTCCCCAGCAGCGCCCGGCTAAGGGAGGCACATCACCCCGCGAGCAGGGCAGTCCCCAGGGCTCTGGTTTTCCCCCCGATCTGCACATTTTTGGGGCACTAAGAGTTTTCTGGGCCATTCCGCAGGGAGGGGAGAGCGGGCAGAGACTTTCTGGTTCAGTGCACGCAGCAGCAGTTTTGGTCTACGCTGTTCGGCAGAGCTTTTGCAATTTAATGTGGCTGGAGCAGAGCAGGGAGCTGGTGAGGGCATCTTGCAGGCAGCCCGGCAAGGGGCTCGGGGGGTTTG
>NW_010525961.1:0-989 GCF_000687285.1 Phaethon lepturus | reverse complement strand
CACAGGTGGTTCAGAAACCACGACCGTGACCTTGCGTGGTGCAGAGGGTCCCCACCAAGGGGCCATCGCACCCGCAGAGCCTTCTGCGCCAGCAAACGCGCCGCGTGACCGAGCGGACGCCTGTGCCAGCGCGGCCCAGATCCCGCGGAGCGAAGCAAGCGGCCAAACGTGAGCGGGACGCTCGGATTCCATGTGTTTGCTGGCAACAGCTGCGGGAAGGAGAAATAACCAGCAGGAGAGTCCCCCTTAGCTGCACGCAGGACCACGGCCACCGCACGCCGCTCCCAGCCGCCGCGCGGTGACACGACCCGACCCCACCGTCCCCACGCCTCTCGGGGTAACCGTCATCCTTGGGCTTACGAACGGGAACCACAACTGCCTGCTTCCCCCCTTCCCCGGCGCAAGCCCGGCAGCCGCAGGCCATGGGTGTCGAGGTCCCTTTCCCGGGCCCCCGCGACGAAGGTCCCTTTTTCCCGCCCCTGCCAGTGGCTTCCCGCCTGGCTCAGCCTGGAAGCAACACCCCGGCTTTCTCCTGAAGCTACACCCTTCCCCGAGACACGACTGCTCGGTGCCAGCCCGGGGGACCCCGATTTCCCCCAGCTCCAACCTGACCAGGGACACGTCTCCGTGTCACTGAGGGAAGAGATCCGCTTCTTACTCCGTCTTCCCATCCCATCTTATTCCGAGCCCCTCCTGTGCTCCTGCACATCGGGGACCGCGGGTGCGTACAACTGCCTACGGGATAGCTTCCCAGCGGCGTCAGCCCACCTCGGAAACGTGGCCGAGCGCGGGAGCGCGCTCCGACGCCAGGGGAGGGCAGGCAGGCCTGGAAAATGGTCCTGCTGGGAAAGCAGAGCTCAGCACCCTGCGCTCTGGTCCCATCTCCTGCTCAGCTCCCGTCCCGGCATCGCCGCCCTGCACGGCACCCCCAGAGCCGGCAGAAGGAAGACGGGTGCAGGGAGACGAGGAACAATTTTGGACGCTGCCCC
>NW_010525960.1:0-1104 GCF_000687285.1 Phaethon lepturus | reverse complement strand
GGGACGCAGAAAGGGTTCGATCCGCACAACTCAGACGGGCGCCTGTGCTGCCCAGCCCCAGGAACGCGATGCCTGGGCTCCCTGGGAAGCCAGGACCGCTCTGAGCTGCACGCTCCTTGTGCCTGGAGAAAGTTCAGATGCTCTTTCAGTGTAGAAAACACTCTGTTTTCTCTGACACATTAAGATTTGGGGGTTAGAAAACCAGCACCCGAACTTTTCCAGCCCCTGTTCTTTTTTCCTTGCATTCTCCATCAGTTTTCCTGCCACAACTGCCAAATGCCAGCATGATTTGGGTATCCGCAGGGAAGACGAAACCCCAGTAGGAACCCATTTTTCCCCCCAGCCAAGACATGGTTTTGTTCCAGCCGCTGCCAGCCCCAGCTCTGGTTTCTCCCCGTTGCCCAAGATGGAGTTTGGCTTTTGCAGGTGGGCTGCGGTAGGGATGGACCATCAGGAGCGCAGAAGGAAGAGAAACGTGACCCTCGCCTCGCTGCGTGGCACATACAAACACCCATTTTTTGGCAGGGACACTTTACTCCACCAATGCAATGAAAAGGCCTGTACGGGAGCCAAAGCAGAGGTGCTCACCTGCCCCCCCCCAGCAGGTTTGGGCTCTGGGGAAGCACCACTGGGTCTCCGATCCACAGGGGCTGCAGGCGGAGCAGGCTGCCAAGCCTGGGCTCTGCCAGGACGCTTGGCCCTGGCAGGAACATCATCCCCAGCCAGTTTGCAGGGCTGAGCATCAGCCCCTTCAGCTGAGAGCTAGCAAACGCGTGACATATCCTACCCTCTCCAGCCAGCTCTGTGGCCCACATAATAAAAATAAAAGAGCTTATTTAAGTTCTAGAGGAGACTGAGGGACTCAGGAGCATCAGGTCACTCGGGGCTGTTGGGGATTTTTCAGGGCTTTCAAACGTTTTGAAAACCATGATGGCATTTCCCTGCCCGGTGCTGGGTCCTGCAGTGGGAGATGAAAATCCAGATGGACCCAGCAGCAGCTCAGAGCTCCAGCCCAGGCTCCGTCAAAGCCAGCGGATTTTGCCCCTTGGCTGGGGGAGTCTCCTGAGGCTGGCCAGGATTTCGGTAGTGACCGCTGCGGTGCTG
>NW_010525959.1:0-2809 GCF_000687285.1 Phaethon lepturus | reverse complement strand
CTCAATCCCACTGTCTATGTCATTGATGAGTTAAAAAATATGACAACACCTTGCAAGGAAAAGCCCAGGCAGGGAATACCAGCACAGATCAAGCAATCCTGCATGTGGGACTGAAGAACGTATGCACAGCTAAACTGGACCACAATTTCTAGAAACTCCATTTCCATGCTTTATTTAAATTTAGCAAACTAAAACCCTGAGTGCCAAACTGAAGGCTCAATGACAACTGATACTAAACAGACTGGATAGTCAGATCATTAAAACACTTGAGAGCTACTTTACTTCCTTCTGTTTATGCTCTACTAATCTCTACGTTTCTCTCAGTCTGATAAAGTAATTAAAAAAAAATCCATTCTGCTTTCAGTTTCTGACAGGAGGAAGCATCAAGAGTTCACAAGCAACTGGTATTTTTTTTAAAGGAGAAATATTCTCCATATACTTTGGGTAAACAACCCCACTGAGTTTAGGTATGAAACATCTGCAAAATTAAATAGGGAATAATGTAAACTTAGTGTCTCTACTTCGAAACACTCCCAGATTCACCGAAGGAGCAAGTTGGCTGCAAAGTTGTTTATCGAAACAAAGAGGCCAAGTGATGCACAAGTGCCGAAGACACGGCAAGGAGAGCAGGGAGGGCAATGCCTAAGTCAGTTATGCAAGTGGGGAAGTGCAGGGTGAAAGGACAGGAGGACTCTGCGGGACACAGGGCAGCCAGCCTCGGAAAGCTCATAATGAGCTTTGGCAGGAACCGGCCGCCCCATCGGTGATGGCGAAGCCGGGCTGTGGCACCACCGGCTGCGGCACCCCGTGCCCGGCACCCTGAGCGGCAGGGCACAGCTCCCGGCGGCTTGCTGCCGAGCTTTGTGTGTGCCAGGCACATGCCCGGAGCCTGCGGGGTGCTGGGGCAAACAACAAAAGGGCTTTGATGCTTTCTCTGCCATCTATTCCGGTTTGCAGTGCTGATTTTTTTTTTTCCTGGGTTTGCTGCTGAAGTGCCCAGGGACAATCAGACTATTGAGCATTTACTCCAGCATGAGATTAGTTTGGGTTTCAGTTTCTGCTGAGCCAGCTCATTTGCTTCCACATTCTTACAGGAACAGATGCTAAAATACAAATGGGCAGTCCTCATCATAAAAGCAGAAGGAGGAAGATTTTTCATAGAACAGCAGTTAAATTTATTCTTTTTCACAGCTTTAGCTAGAACCATTCAATAGCTTGCTGCTCTGCTTACTTACATTACATTAAAGAGGCAAGAAGCTATTATTTCATCTTTTCTTTAATAAAAAAAAAACCACATACACAACTCAAAATATCAAACACCCAACCAACCAACAACAAAACTGGCCAAACTGGCCAGATGAAAAGAAGCCTTCAGAGAAGCTAAATACCAAATTACTGTAATCCCCTCCCAAGCGCCTCACGTGACTGCGGTGCTGCCTTCAGACACCAAATTCAATTGCTGCAGCAATTAGTCACAAAATTCAAAGCGCATTGAAACCGCCGGATACACCAAAGAGTATCCCTGCACTACAACTGGTCCTTCCCCCACAGAGGAAAACCAAGAGGATGAATAACCCGCAGTTAATAAAAAGCAGCTAGCCATCCCTGGGCTGCGACGCCAGCCGGGACGAGACGATGGCAGCCGTTGTTAAAGACTCGTCCCTCGTGCCACCACTTGCATCAATGCAGGAGCATCTTCCTCCTGGGTGCTCTGGTACCCAGCGGCCGCATCCCAGAGCATCCCCACAGCCGGCTGCAGCAGCTCTGCAAAGCACGGGGCCACGCAGCAGAGACAGAGCCACCAGGGCTCGGACTTTCTTTGGGGGAAAAAAGGTGGAAAGAAACCCAAATCATTTGCAACACTCATAGCCCTGCTCCGCCACACTAGCCACATCTCCCTTTCCACCCACAGTTACTCCCTTCGTGATTACTTGTGCAAAACTGCCTACAGTCATCCAGAAATTAAATACCATCAACTTTATCCCTGCTCAGAAAAGCTCCAACTACAGCAAGATGCTCCCCCATGCAGCTCTGCTATTCAGATGCTTCACCAGCTAGATGGGCACTCTGCAACCCCTCCAGGCACTTCTAAAAGTGCCTTTTACATACAGATACAATATCCATCGTCCACGAACGCTCTTAAAATTCTGGGTGCTTCTCATCTGCTGCCCCAGCTGGGCAACCCACCGCTCTGCAAGCCCGTACCAGCCCACTGCTGAGCCTGCAAGCGCCATCTCCTCCGGGCTGGGGGAAAACCCCATTGATACAGGTCAGAAAACTGACATCACGAAGGACCGAAGCCATTGATTCCCCCATCAGGCTGCTTCATTGCTCAGTGCAAATTTTTCCAGGAGGTCGCTAAACCTTTGAGAACTAGCAAGCCATGAAGTATGAACAGGCAATGTAAATATACAGATGATATATATGTTGGTAGGACGAATGATGAGAAATCACTGATAAAATTTAGAAGGTCTTTCAGAGAAGTCTTTCCAAATGATTAGCTTCTGGATTTGAGACAAGTGAGGCAAGTTCATGGAGGTAAAAACAAGGTTCATGGAGTAAAATGGATTTAGCTCTCACGGGGAAGAAAATAAAGGTCCCCGCTGGCAGCCCAGGCCAGGATCAGGCTCTGCAGTATCTTACTGACCACAGCCTAGGGAAGTTTCAATGCTGCCTCAAAAGAGCAGAGAAAACTGCACAACTTCCTACTGCCTTTGTTAGGTTATTCCTGAGCACTTCAGTATTACAAACATTTTAATTGCTTCTGCATCCCCTGTGCAATATCGCTAGGTTTTCTTAATAAAAAAAA
>NW_010525958.1:0-211 GCF_000687285.1 Phaethon lepturus | reverse complement strand
GGCGTCCCCTCAGCCAGTGGCTGATTCGTGGGGTGCCCCAGAGAGGGCTGGGGGTGGACGGAGGAGACGTCCCCTCCTTAGGCTGCCGGGGTGGGATACGTGGATGCGGGATGGGAGCCAGGGAAGGGTGGGATGGCGGAGCGGAGGGGGGACAAGCAGGAGGGTGGGCAAAGCGACACTGACATTTAGCCAGATCATGAAATAGTAGGAT
>NW_010525957.1:40122-41459 GCF_000687285.1 Phaethon lepturus | reverse complement strand
TTGTTGTTGTTGTTGTTGTTGTTGTTGTTACCATAATTATCGTTATTATTTTGATTATTATTATTACTACTACCACTACTGCTGTTGCTGTTACTACTACCAGCTTCTGGAATGACAAGTTTGGTGAGAAAGAGATTAATTTTTTTTTAGTTATTCTAACTATTTTTTTTTTCCCCAGATTATTTCTAACATTTAAGGCACTTGAATTCTGTTTCCTTCTTCTACCACCTCACACCCTCCCACTTCCCAGATACATGCAAGCATTTAGGATTTTAATTGTGGGGTAAACAGTCATCTCACAAGAAAATAGTAGGATGGGGAATTCTTTGAAGATAAGTATTGTGAGATTCTCTCTTAAGAATCATTCTTAAATCCCACTGCTGTGTAATCTGTTCTGTTAAGCTCATCTCTGATGAACAGTATTACCACATGAAGACAGGAGAGGCAAGTTTATGCTTGTCCTTCTGGTTTTATTCCATCTGAGCTGTTGTTACCGTTTATCAGCAACGGTGGGATGCGGACATTCTTCTTTAACCTTGTATGTAACGACATCCCATTCTCTAATACAGTTGTGATTTCTTCTGCACATTGCTATCTCATTCATTCCAGCTGGCAGCTCCACAAGACAGGGAGAGATCTTCATTTTTGTATAGGTGGATTAAAAGCATAAGCACCATAAAAGCTAAGCAGAGCATATTAGGATTTGACACTGCATCTTGTTGGAAATTCTGGAATTAAAAATAATTAATTTAGTCAGAAAATTACTTGTGAATAATTCTGTGCATCTCTTTCAAAATAATGTCATCATTTGCAGGCAGGTAGGAAGTTTGGGGAGCCTCAGAACTTAGATTTACAGCATTTTCAAACCCTGGTTTTGGGACCAGACAGGCATTCATGTAGCAACTGTGTCTCAAAACCAGTAGCTAAAAGCTACTGAGGAGGCAGTCAATGATCTCAGGCTTGCTAGGAGCAGTGCTGAAGTCCCAGGAACCCAAAGACCAAAGCTCCAAGGTATCTAGGCAGTTTTCTATCAGTAACTTCGGCTTCTCTTAGAAATACCTGCTGAAAGTTTTTAATTTAATACAACTGTCATTCTCATTCAGTAAAGAAGCTTCCAACCATCCACTGCACATTTTAAATACAGTTAGAACTCATTCAACTTAAGAAAATCTCATTAGAAAATCCACAAACTGATTGCAACTAGTACAACCCCAAATAATAAGACGATCATGAAAAAATTAACATGATATACAGAAAAAAGTAAGCATGGATCTCTTATTTTAGAGGAACAGGAACATTAGAATTAAAAGGTCTTTGTTTATTTTTCTCTCCGCCCC
>NW_010525957.1:30220-40091 GCF_000687285.1 Phaethon lepturus | reverse complement strand
TCCCCCCCCCCCCCCCCCCCCCAGCCTTCCAGTCCTTGCTCTTTCCATAGAGAAATGTGTCAAAAAGATGGAGGAGCTTCCATGTCCCAAGATTTTTTCCTGATAGTTTTAATGGCAACACATTAGAGTGAGAGGAAATTTTTCAAAGTGGTTGCACAGGGATTGCGCTATGCAACCCCCATTAAAATTACTGGGAACCTGGAGGCTAAACCTCCCCCCAGCTTTGAAAATGTACTCTAAACTATAAGTAATTTCCATTTAACTGTGTTTGAATGAGTTGGATGATTCTTCTTATTTCATTTTTTCAATATTATGATTACAATTTTATGTACAAAACCAACTGTATTTAAATAAGTGCATTATAAAATCCCAAAGCAAGCTCTTTTTCATTTGTCATGTAGTAAGCTAATAAATACATAGTATATACATTTTTCATTGATTCTATCAACTAATTATCTTATTGCAAAATAAAAGACAGAGAAATTGTAGTAATACAAGGGTTCGTTGTTCATTTATTATGCATGACTTGCTAACTTCTAAATAAAATAGTTGTCATGAGGTAATATGAAACCTTGACAAATTAATAAAACTAATAGACATTGATTGTAATGTCATGTGAATCATTATTGGTAATTCTGAAATGTTAGTGCGAATATGGGTGCAAAAATCTCTCTAGAATTAATTGAAAATTGAATTGAAAGAAGTGTTGTAAGCAATACTAAAATTGAAGAATGAATGTGATAAGCTCAAAATGGTAAGCCGTAGAGCTGGGCAAGTTGATGGGCTGCAATACACCACTTACATGTATTGAGAATGTGTCAGCCAATGTAGACATATAAGTGGTCTTGGAATATGAAACCTGCAAGCACTCTATTTTCTCACTTACAGATGTTTATGACTTCTATTACCAGTGTGTGACTGACACTGATGGGTTACTTGAACACATTGTAAAAAAAGATCTTTTCATATGCATCTGTAACCTGAAAACATATTATTCTCATAAATAAAGGCTAAAAGTTGTTTTGTGAAAGCATGACTCTGAAACGTAAAGTGTAAAAGTATAATGCATGAGCAAGATTAGACTATACAAATTTCCTTATATGTCCCCTTTTGCTGACCTAGAATTGAAAGATTCCCTAATATAACTTAAAATAAGGTTTTGCTTAGCATTACACTACATTCAGGAGGAAGATGGATATCAAAAAGTTCAGTTAAACTGATTTGTCAACTTTAAAGCCAAAAATGATTTAAAACCAAAGTCAGAATTTTAACAGCCCTATAGTTACAGAAGTCTTGAATCCTAATCTGGGTCTAAAACTTGTGAACTTTTGTTTTGTTTTGTTTTGTATTTGTTTGTTTATTTGTTGTGCTTTCTAAATGCAAGGTTTGCATGGGATAAAGACTACAATCCACTATCTGCCTCCTACTTCCCAAGGACATACATGGACAAAAAAAAAGTTACTATCAATATAACTTTAAAGGAAGAGATTCACAAGCAAGGAAAGCTATTTCTCCAGTAATCAAGGGGTTGATTCTGGATACAATAAACCTTGAAAAATAGAAACTCCATCAATATGCTGAAAAACTTCAGCAGAATCAAAGGAAAGGGAAGCCAGCAAGAAAACAGAAGCAGCATCCCAATTTGTCACAGCTAAAGACAAATTTGAACCTGACCAAAAAAAAAAAAAAAAAGTGCCCAAGGAGTCTGCTAGAGTCAAGTGCCAGAAACAATCATTTTCAGATTTCATTGCCTGAGTTTCTGTGATTAACAACAAAAAGAAAGGGGAAAAAGATAATGGGTGTCAAAAACCCTGCTAAATGTCCTAGTGCAGCCATGTCTTAAAAGGCCACAGGAACTAAGGAGACAAATCAGCATCACATACCTAGAGCAAATATTATCTTGTTTAACTTCGATGGTAGCACAAAGATTCAGCTGCAAATATTCACCCAGGTCATGGAAATTATCTGAAGATGAAACTTGTACTCAGAGTAGCAAAATTCATTACCAGCCTAAGACTAAGTTACTTATATTCCCTTTCCTCCAACTTCCTGCTCTCCTCCTACCCCTGCCTTACTGTAGTGCATGTTCATTACAGTCATTAAGAAGGGAAAATAGCCATAGCTCCAGCCTAATTTTGATATCTGACACATCGTTTCATCTGTCATTGTCTTCACTAAGTGACAGTTCCTAGTCTAGGTTCCTCTACTTCTTATGCCTGATCCCAAACTGGGAATTTGCACCTTCCCTTTCTGGTCAGCAAGAGCTATTGGAAAACACTTATCCCAAAAGTTTTATTTTAACCTTCCTTTAAATCCTTAAAGAGGTGCTGTTGTCTCCATTCACTTGAAAGAACGCAAGAGAATGGGAACCAGATTGAGGAAGCCAGGTCTCTGAAGTGAGAAGCAAACAACATGTTCGCTGGATCTTTCTGGTTTGCAAATATGCTATAGTTCTTAGAGGCACAGAAAGGGGGAAGTCATGCCAGCAGAAATCCTTATAAATGTGTTTTTACAACACTGCTACAACATACCGTAAAATATGAGCTACTAACACTGTAGGTAAAGTAAGTTCTTCCTCACTTGATTTTAACGGTAACCATATATGTGCTCCAGGAATATCAACAGGCATTAATTACTATTCATTTGCAGAAAAGGTCACCTTCTTGAAGCTTTTAAGAACTGATTTAAATAGAAGCTGGGTACCTGGGTACCTTTAAAAATAATGTTTTTCCTTCCCTGTCTTCATGAGCCTACAAAGTCAAAAATAGCAGACAATGCAGTGCGGTGCCTGCCCTAGCACAGGGGTCCAGATTTGCAGTAGCTGTTACCACAATATGGGTCTCTCAGCAGCATTAATATACTCCATAATGTATCTACTCTCTGAAGTTAAGGAAAGTTCTTTAAGTGTACTGTAAAGAGTAGAGACATCTGCTTGTACAGATGATTACTAGAATCATCGTTCAGAACTTCATGACCTTTCATGACCTTTGTGTCTGCTATTTAGCTATTGCTCTCACATAGATATTTCTTAGGTGGGAGTCTGTTACTTACGTGAAATAATTCTGCTTTGTGTGTTCACTGTGCTGCTGTTGCGAGTTTATTTTGCTCAGGCAAGATGAATCCTACTCATCTGTAACACTGGTTAGTGTGCCTCATTCTCTGTAACGGCTCTCTTTTACATGCAGTTTGCATGCCAAGATGACAATGCAGCCGTGAGGAGGATGTAAACATTCAATTTGCTTCTGTGGATTTCAAGTTCAAGTCTGTGAAGACAGAAGAGCTGGAAATATGTAAGGAGCCAGATGGTCTTTTAAATTATTTTCCCTAATTTTATCCTTGAATGTCACTAAAAAAGAAGTATGTGAGGGTGGTGAAACACTGGAACAAGTTGCCCAGAGATGTGGTAGATGCCCTATGCCTGGAAACTTTCAAGGTCAGGCTGGATGGAGCTCTGACTAACCTAATGTAGTTGAAGATGTCCCTGCTCATTGAAATGGGGGTTGGACTGTGTGACCTCTAAAGGCCCTTTCCAACCCAAACTATTCTATGGTTCTATGATTTTATGTTAAGTTGAACATCCTTCTTCTCTAAGACACATTTTCTTTCTACAAGTCTCTATGTTCCTTCTCCCGGGTTTTACTTACCTGATAATGAAAGGATAAAAAACATTTGTTGGGAGGTAGCAGGTGGCTTAGTGTTCTCTGGAATGATCATTTTCGTACTATGAGATACAAAAATACAACTAAGATGAGTTAGCGCATCTGCAGCTCCAGTCCTGTCCCTCTGGAGATGTAAATAAATAAAAATTAAGTGTTACTTTTTCTATTGTCTTTATCTGCCTTCTACTATATTTAATTTTTCTCCTCTCCTCTCTGTTCACCAGCATGTCACGCTCCCTGCTCAGGTTCCTTGTCACATTTTCCCTTCATTGCATAGCCAGTCCTAACCTGTGCTGACAAAATCCTTCTCTCTTTTACATCATGCTTATTCCATTTCTAGTTCTTCTGACCTGTGTCCTCTGTAGAACAAATGTCTTCTCATTTGCAAAGCATTGCTTCTGCCTTCATCTCCTCCTATATACTCAACAATTCTTCTGTGCCAGTTTTTCCCCTTCTACTGACACTTTCACAACTGTCCTCAACAACCTGAACAAACTCCTGGTTGATTATATCATATAGTCTTCCTCTTGTAATTTCCTTCTGAATATCTACTTACGTCATAAAACAGTGATGTCAGTGAATTATAGTATGACAATATACTAGGTATTGGAAGGTTGGAAGTACTGGTTTTGTCTACAGTTGAACAAGTGGGCTTGTTTGTAATTGAACAATCTAGAAGTTTTAACGTATGTTTGAATCTTGTCCATTTATAGTTGCCGGTGTTCATTGAAAGGAACACTCCAAATCCCCAAGGTAACTTTATTTCCCCATCTGGAATTCATGTCACCACTGGGGAAAGGATGGGATGCTGCACAGCTAAAACTGTGTGAAAATTTGTTCTGCTGACATTAAAAAAAGAAAACCAAAACAAAATGCCAGCCCCCTCCCCCCGCCCTCAAACCAACAAAAAACCCCATTGGCTCAATCCTAAGTTATTTCAATTTATGTCTAGATGTTCCATGTTAACTAAGTAATGTAATGATGTTGAAATTAGAAAAATCTGTTTGATCAGCACAGAAATAACACAAGGCATGCTTCTGGCAGATCCAGAAAAGAGTTCCAAACGATATAAAGTTTCTTAGGAAGTAACATTTAGTAGTAACTCTTTCTCCACTCCACCTCTTCAAAACATGGAAAACAACTGTTTTTGTCCCATATGAGACATCTAGACATACTCTGGATCAGATAGTGAAATGTCAAGTTTTTTAACAGTTTCTCTTTATTTTTCCAAAGAAGAGGCAAGGCAAGAAATATCCAGGGTATTTTGAGGTCCCTATACAGCTGAAATATAAATGAGAAAGAGTATAGGTTTTAAAATTTGGACCTACACCTGTTTGACAGATATTTTTTTATGAGCCTTTAGGCATAACTTTAGAGACTGACAATCTTTCATGCATTGAAACAAAATTCAGGTAATCCATTCACGTCAACGATATGTCCTCATTGCCAGCCTAAAAGCAGCATCATAATTTATAGAAAGTTTAAGACTTTTGACATGTGCTTTATGAACTCTAATATTGCTCTTTTGGTTATTTTTTAACTTGGTTGCTTTAATTCTATATCATGCAAAAAGCAATATTTAAGTCTACTTTTTCCTTACTGACTTCACACTGCCTATTTTCAGAGAGTCCCACTGTGTTGGCTTGAATTTGTAGCTCAACTGTGATTCTTAAGGAGTTTTCCTCAGAGGAAGGAATATGTTTACTATTGTGGCAAACATTCTTTATTGTCAAGTGTAACAAATTCCCAGACACTTAGGCCCCCCTAAATTATTTTGTGAAATTTGTTTGCGTCAAAATGTAGAGCATGAAACAGCTCACACGGGCCAAGGAACAACAACCCGTACAGAATGACACCAGAAGGGCACCCTCAGTTAGTTCCTTGCTTTTATCAGGCAGCTTCTATCACTTAAATGCCATTAAAATAAATGTCCCCTTCCTTATTTTTTTGCACCAAATAGAATGATAATTCTCATACAGAAGGGGATGAATCATTCCCAGACTTTGAGACACATTTGTGTCTCAGACTGTGTCTTTATTATGACTGAAAAAATCTGAGAATAGATTTCTAAAATAGGTGATGGATGTAACTTATGTAGGTCCTAGCTCCTTTTACTATAATTCATTCACATACCTTTATTCATGGCTTCCTTCACAGAGTCATAAGGTATACAGTGGAAAACTTAGCTTTTTTCACAATAGGACATATCTGATTTCCCAAAATGACATGATACTGTTGCGTTAGTAAGATGAAAAGCTTTTATCTTGCTCAGAGACACATATACTATAGTCATTCAATAGATGAAATGTCAAACTGGTTGGGAGTATCAGTTGTGACATACAGACAAGTAACTGCCTTGGGAAGCTCTAAGGTAGTGAATCTGATAAAGGAGGATGCAGAGCTGACTAATGCAGATGTTGCATTTTACACCTGGGCAGGGGTGAGAAGTAAAAAAAAAAAACCCTAGCAGTTTCTGTGAGAAATAAAGTAAAACTGTAGCTATTTAAAAACTAAAATCCCTTCACATTTAATCAGAGACCTCCTTCACACTGATTCTCATGAGATTGGTCCCACTTGTAAATATTTTATCAGTTACTATGGATACATCATTCTTCATTCTTGCATAGTTCTTTGACTGACCAAGAGAACACTGTTGTGTTACATATGACATGGACTAGCCTATTACACTTTCATAAATTGGAGTAAAAATAACATAAATTTAAAATTCAAATTATCCTAAAGTATTAGCTAAAAATATTTTTGCTGAAAAAAATTAAACATTACTTTTTAAAATGTGAAAGTTTAGCTGCAAGATATTAATATATCAAACACATTTTCCAAAAAAGTGTGAAATATGCTAAATCTTTAAATTAAAACTTGGATGATGCACTGCATTAAAAAGAAAAACTCAGTTACCTCATACACATATAGACATAGATGATATTGATATTGATACCTGTAATTCAGTCTTTTGCTCCAAAGCTTGTTTTATTTAAGATCTGTGTAGCATCTGTGCCATTAGATTGCCTTAACTTTTCCAATTTGGAGGCCTCATGCTAGACAACATGTTAGAAATCAACACAGTTTTTGTGAACTGCCTGATTGATTAACTTTCGTTGACCTATTATAGAAAAATCAGGCTTGGTTTTTTCCTTCTTCTCTTATATTCAACAGTCCTTAATAAATGAGCATAACAAATGCTAGGATGCAAGTACAAAAGGTCATTTGTTTCAAGGTTCTCAGATCAAAAGAGTACTAAACTGGTTTAAACTCTATGAAAAAAAGGTTAATGACCTTTTTGTAACCTCTGACATGGTGGTAAAAAAATAATACAAAAACCAAAACATATGATTTTTTTAACATTCTAATTAAATAGGAATTTCAGCTGTGACTATTAGTGATTGATCCTTTTGTTGGTATTTTGTTTGGAGTTGACTTCTCGCAAAGAAACCTATGTAACTAGAATATAATAGTTACACTGATAAGCCTGTTATGTTTCATAACATAAAAGCTCTATATTCAACTTCAATTGTATCACTTATGCTATGGAGAACTTTTTGATGCTAAAAAACAGTCCTAGTCATGATCATAGCTAACTTATAATAATTTTATTACATCCTTCAGCTGACTGCAATTACAACTCTCTTGAAAATCAACTCTGAAAAGTGCATCCTGAATACTAATCAACATAAACAATAAAATTTTATTATTAAAATGATTCAAAACGAACATTTTTGCAGGGATTTTTTTTAAATTAACCTTTTTGATATATTCAGGTGAAAAGTAACCACATCATAAGATAAATTAACTTTATCTACCTTCCCTTTAGAGAAACTTTGACATCTGCAAAATGTGATTTTATCAAAGCTTATTATTGAAGTCTGCAATACCTATTAAAGCCAAATAACACTAGTATGACCATCTTTTTGCATGGCCATTAATTGCTATTCAGGAGTTTAAAAAATTTTTGCAAACAAGAGATCTGAATCTTCCTGCAATTTATTAGTTTAATCATACTGAAATCTAAGTCCCATTTAGAGACAGCTTGGTAAAATCAGTAGAATAAACTAAGCTCTAGAAATATTTCAAGCAATATTCTAAATTCAGCTACTGCAAATCAAATAAACTGGGTCAACTAAATCAATAATCAAATTTTCTGTCCTTGGCAACATTACCAAATTAATTTTCAACCAATCACACTGAGGTTATCACAGGTCTACTTAAAGCTGCAATCAAGAGTTGAAGTTTCCTGAGCTGCTGAACTGTATGAACAAGATTTTCCTAAAGAACTACTTGAGGGAAAAACCTATTCCTCAAACATGGTCATTTAGAACCGAACTTATCTAACTGTATGAAGTTTGTGATGTTACCTCTTGGGACTGTACAAGACTTATTACAGGATATTTTGGGGAACCAACTGCAGGGAAACGGCAGTCTCTGGGGAGGAAGAAGCATGGCAAAATAGAGACACAACTGGAGAAAAGAGACTGGTTATGTGTGAAGAGGTCAGTAAACTTGCCTGGCTTACCCTTCACCTGATCAACGCAGCCTGTCCTGTCTTCTTATTTATAAGAATATTTATATTTTATTTAATTTCATTTCTAAATCTTTGCCAGGTGGGTCTTTCTATTCTGAGTGCATGTGTGTGTATAGGGTCTGAGCACAGCAATTATGGTCAGACAGTGGGTTGGAGTGCCGTCCTTTGTGATACAAGGAAATGGAGCGAGTGTGTATGTGCAAGTGTGATTATTAGCTAAGATCAAGCTGGACCAGCTGGTGAGTAGGTGAAGTAGCCTGGGAGCAAGGGTTTGAGTGGGTCTCTAACAGCAAGGCCATGAAGGATTAGCTACTAGGGAACCAGGGGTGTCCTGGTGTTCTGGTTTAGCCCAAGACAGCAACCAGGCACCACAGAGCCGCTCACTCACCCCCACCCGGTAGGATCGGAAGAGTAAAGGTGAGAAAACTCATGGGATGAGATGCTTAACTCAATTAAAACTCTTAGTTGAGATGAGAGTTTGATAATCAAAACAATAGCTGTGCACACAAGCAAAGCAAAATTACTTCCCATCCGCACGCAGGTGTTCAGCTATCTCCAGGAAAACACAGCTCCATCATGCCTAACGTGATGGTTACTTGGGAAGACGAAACATCATGACTCCGAACGACTACCCCTCTCCCCATCCTCTCCCAGCTTTATATGATGAGCGTGACATTGTATGGTATGGAATATCCCTTCGGCCAGCCTGGGTCAGCTGTCCTGTCTGTGCCCCCTCCCAGCTTCCCGTGCACCCCCCGCCTTCTTGCTAGCAGGCCAGCATCAGAAGCTGAACAGTCCGTGACTGCTTACCATCTGAAAACATCAGTATGTTATCAACATTATTTTCATCCCAAATCTAAAATATATCTTTATATTAGCTTCTATATATATATAACAAAATTAACGCTATCCCAGCTGAAACCAGGACACCTGACCAGTTTGAAGGGTGTGTGTAAGTGTATGTGTGCCTGTGTGTGCACATGAATGCATATATATACATGCACATATGCATGTAAGTGACACAGTCTGTACCTGCAACTGGAGCAGGGCTGTGGCCTCAGTAGCTGGTATACCCAGGTGCCAGCAGCAGAGGATACTGGGATCCAGTGGCAGCTACTGGACACACCGAGTGTTTAAGACTCACTGCTGGCAGGGTCTGCATTACACCTATGTATATATACATTTTCACCAGTGGACCTCTATCCGGCTCATCCAGAGAGAGGAACAGGAATGATGCTGTTGTAGCTGTTTGTGCTTGTGTGAGTGGTCTGCATGCCTACCTAACACATGTGGCCACATATATATGTATACCTGTGATGTACACCTGTGCCTCAGCCTTACTACTGATTGGACATGGTCCAATTGGTCCAATTGGACATGGTCCACTGGCCATGGAGCTGTGGCATCCTTGTCCCTGTTGGGCTGCCAGGCTTATCAATGTGTAAAAAATACAAGCTAATGTTAAAAATTATGAAAAATGTGGTACCTCTTCTTACAAATAAGTGATTTTATATTTTAATCTAGAGAAATTAAGAAAAAAAGCAGGAATAAAGCATAACCATGTAATAACCCAAAATGTAATTCTGTGTATTTTTTAGCACCCTTACCCTTTTTTCCTAACTCGAGGACTGTCACTCTAGACTATCATTCTTCCTTATTTTTTCCGTATGGTTTC
>NW_010525957.1:0-30207 GCF_000687285.1 Phaethon lepturus | reverse complement strand
TTTCCCTACTTTGCCTTAAAGAATGTAAACCATCTTTCACATACCTTTTCCCCTCACTAATCCTAGGGACAAATTCAAGCTTCTTTGATATTAATATATGTTAAGACATATACAACATCAGTATCGCTGAAGCCACATGCTAAAGTGCTCTATAGCTTATGAGAGTCACAACAAATATAAAGCCAGTTCCCAGGATGTCCCCCTTTCGTAGTCAGTCTTTCTGGATGACTGTTTATCTAAGTGTCTTTTACAGAACTATTGTACATCTGTTCCTCCTTCTCTCTTTTGTGATCTCTCTTTATTAAACCTGTCCTCTTATAATACCACAGCTTCTCAGAATTTGGCTGCTGACTGCTACTTGTGATACTTTGTGCTATGTCATGCTAGCATCTCACAGGCTTCCACAGATTTGTACCTAGCAGAAAGTTTCAAACCTTAAATTCAATGAGATTCAAAACTCACTTTGTTTAAGAAGCAGCTCATTATTCTAATTTCAAAATAATCTTCAAGGAAGATATTTTAAATATTTTTAGTTGGTGAATATATCTAATGTGCTTCATATTATAAAATAATAATAATAAAAAATCATGTAGAAAATAAGAAAAAAACTAGTTCATAGATAAAGGTAAAAGGACTTAAAGTTCAATGGATGCAATACAGAAGGAAAATCCCAAACCAGGAAGTTTGACTTAAATATTTTCTGCATTTTAATGCTTTAGATGAAAGACTTGTATTTGGCCAACTGCAATTAAGCTTCAAAAACCTAGTTTGGGAGGAAGCTAAAATCTTTCCAAGGTCATGTTTCAAGGGAAAAGGGAGACTGTAGAGAGTCAAAGCTAAGAAATTTTGTTGATATCTTAGATTAAATCACAATTGGATTTCTCCTGAGTAAAGAAAGTGAAAGCTGACCATATAAAAATAATCTCAAATCAGAAATAATATATTGTAATATATTATAGTTCCATTATAATAAAAAATATGTCTTTTATTAACTAAAGAGATCTTGAAATTATCTTCATAAAAACAAAAAAAAAGCAAAACCCTGTTGACTAAAATGGGCTCTTTTTTTAAAAAAAATTTCAAGCAAGATCAAATATGCTTTACTGTTTTGAGTAGACTTTTCATTAAAATATTATATCCATTTTTTTGCCAAGTTATATATGCAGCAATTATTATTTTATCTGCAGCTTTTCCTCTGTCAATAATATTCTTGGCTCTTGAGAAAGAGGAGGTTGGACTAGATGATATCAAGAGGTCTGTTCCAATCTAATTATTCTGTGACAAATAAGATAAAGTTCCTAGTTCTCCAAATATACATTAGCAGAAATAGCTAATCTATTTATTTTACTGGAAAACATGAAAGCCGCAGTAGAGCAATAAAGACTGTGGTTACGTACTTGTCACTAGAGGTGGTTATAGGTAAGTGCAAAGAGAGTTTTGTTCTCCAGGGAAAGGATATCATCTCTAACATACCTGAGTCATAACAGTGGTTGCATTCTTCTCACAGTTTTACTGTCTTCTATGCATCATATAATGCACCTTGTAATAGTTAAGTTGCTTGTAATAGTTTATCTTTTAATCTATGGTTTTACAGGTGTAGGCAATCATTTGCTAATGTTCATTCTACCACAGTAAAGACAAATAGAAATATACCTGTTCTGACTAAAAAGGTTTTTTTTTTTTGCTTCCTCCATCTGTTCTTCACTTACCTTCATTCTAGAATTCACTGATCTTACAAATTTTCTCTGGGATCTTCATTTAAGGATAAATGCTGGTTAAATACTGTGCTTGCTGTTAAGTTTTACATGTCAGTGCTGCTGCTTAAAAAATAAAATAAAATAAAATAAAATTTTAATTATGGTTAAAATTCATCTGACTTTGATTTGCACATGTAATAGTTGCCCTTTCTGCCTTGTCGTCCTTTAATAGTACTTTGCACCTTCATTTGACAGTCATCCTACATTAAGATAGGTATCTGTATTAATTGCATAGTCAGCTGAGGGGGTCTATAAAGAGAGTTTAACAAGCTTAAATTTAGATAAATAACTCTGTTGTGCTTAAACTGAATGTGAATGTAATGGCCTCTGTCAATGTCTGTCAAGTCAGCCCCTAAAATATACCACCTTTTAAATTTGTTTTTTTTTTTCCCTGAAGACCCTTTACTCTATTTTTTTCTTTTTTTAAAATAGCAAGAGGACTGGGTATCTTACCTTAACACTTTTCAGGGTGGAAAGGCCTTCAAGCAGGTGACACCCTGAAATGTTTATGAATATGAGGAGAGGAAGCATTCCCATCTCCCAGCCACTTTTGCCTGCTTTTGCCTTTAGTGAGAAATAAATGTTGGCACTGTCTCCGTGAAACTCCTGATTATAGTCTCACATATAAAGGATACAGAAATATGTCAAAGGCCTCCCATTACTTTTAAATGAGTGGGTTCTGTCTTTGTCCTAGAAGGACTGTAAGAGAAAAGTGGATTCACTTACTTAGTGCTTACACTCTATTATAACACACTATGGATTAGTAGTCAGGGCAAATGCCATTTTTGAGGATGAAACCCTTCACAATGCAGTTGACATTTACCTTGAATTCACAGAATTTAAAGATGAAAGTGAGAGAGAGGAAGACAAAAGCTCCATTAGCTTAACCAACTCACCTCCTGCCCATGAATTGTGCTTCTTACAAACACATTTTTTGGTATATTGTGCAGCCTGATGTTAAATGTTCCAAAGTGCTGGATCTTCCGTCATTTCTCTGGAATCCCTCAGTGCTGCTAATTGGCTTACAAGAGCCAATACTGTGGAACTAAAAAGCTGAAGGGCAGAGTTTAATTTCTGACCTTTAATTTTATTTCTGTAATTCAAACTGACTTCACTGCAGTAAGATGTGGAGAAATTTTTCAGCTTTCATTCAGTCTTGCCTGACTCCCATCAACTTCTGCCTAGATATGCTGTAGCAAAAGTCTGTAGGCCTGCAAATATAAACTTTTATTTCTTAAAAATTGTTGCAAGTACTAAAAAAAATCTCAAAGACAAATAGATTGACAAAAAAATGTAAAATTCTATCACTGGAAAACCATCCAAAAGACTAAATAAATAAATAAATAAATACATGAGGAATAGGAACACATGAGGAACATTCTTTGCAATTCTCTAAAGTTCATCTAAATCTCTCATTGGATTTAGTTTACCAATACTATATTCACACACAGTACATTACTTTGAGCAAGCATTCAGTGTTACTGGAGAATTGTCATGAGCTTTCAGCAATGTAATTCATCTTGCATGAAGTTAGAAAAAAATTTATAATGTAACTTCATCAGAAAAATTTGGTGCGCTATCACAATATATTGTAATGACATGATAGTTGCAGTCATAAGTTTATCAAGTAAGGAGTGGAAATTTTAATCAAAAAGAGCAGCCAGTTCTCCTTTCCCCTAGAACAACATGAGAACTGCCTTGGGATCCATGGGAACATCAGGTCAGTTATCTACTCTACCTGATTATCCACACCATGGGCATGTCATCTTCTGTTACCAAATTATTCACCTTTTATGCAAAAGCATACTTTAAAGCAAACATGGAGCAGCCCTACCAGTAAATCTACATAGAGCAGTGGAGTTCTATGAAAACATACCAGCTTGAGCTGAGCAACTCCCTGAGAACAATTATGCGATGCTAATAAACCCTGTGCATTCTGATTCATTGTTATATCTTTTTCTATGTTAAAAACCCCAAAAGACCAACAATAAACAAACACTGAAAAATCCTTACAATAGTCTTGTCTTACCTCTAGGGTTAAATGCAAACATATTTTTGCTGGTCTGTGTTTTCTCTCTTTCCTCCAAAGCCTGCATATTTTACAAGATGGGAAAACCTTTTCTTGTTCTATCTATAACTGGAAAATGTCTTATCAGCCTGCTTCACTTATTCTTGCTTTGTTTCTTGGATCTCTGTCAGTGGAAATGAGCTGAACCAAAGCCAGAGTCTACATATAGAAAAATACAGGTTTCTTCCAAAGGCAGAAATGCTTACCACCCGTTTATTAGCTTGTTGCCTAAGGACAATCCCGGTCACTAATGCTGTCTTTGAACCACAAGTTATTTGGGCTGTATGCTTCCAAAGAGCTTGGACAGTTATTTGAAGTGTGTGAACACAAAGACTTCTTTGACCCAACAAGTCTAGGAAATGCCCTTCTGGCACATGTCTGACAGTCTTATTTATTCCTGCCTGTAGAGTAGACCAATGTCATATGATCCTCCAGTGGTATCAGTGGTAAAAGGAAGTTCACTTGAGAACCATAAGATGGAAATATTCTCTCCAAAATGAAACATTTCCACATTCCTATGTCTCAATTCATCAGCTATTCTCAAAGTAATAGTCTGGGTTTGGATTATACCCAACACTTTAGCTTCAGTCTCCTGAACACCCAGCTCCAGGTAAATCTTGTTCCATCCCAGCTGGATGGAACAACATGTTGGGATTTTTTTAAGAGTGTAAAACATGTTAAGAAAACCTGCTGAGGAAGTCTCCATATGCACATGTCCCATGGGAAATGTTTCCTGTTCCCATGGGTCAGTGTGTCTAGCACAGCAAGAGATCTAGAAACGTCTCATTTGTTAAACAGTTGAATCTGTCACGCAGATGCTCAGATTGCACTTACATTCACACACATACATACATGCCCAAAAGGAATTTGTCTTCTACCCACTAAAAAGAGTTGAATACTTCTTGAGAAGATGTTTTGAAAGAAATTCCTAGAAAAAAACCAGCATGCAGGTTTAAAGGAAAACAGCAAAGTGCTCACTGATGCTAGAAAAGGGCCTGGTTTTGCCAATTCAACCTGTGTTTAGGGGATGAAAGTATTTGAGTGAATAATCACTTTGGAAAAAGTTGTGCATAGTCAGCTTTGGATTTTTGAATGAAAGCAAGAGGGAATTTGCATGATTTGCTGCACAAATCATTTCCCTCTTTTAATACCCTATTTTTGAAGATGTAGATTGTCATAAATCCTTATTAAAATTTAATAGTGAAACATTGCTGGAAAATCACTCAGTATTACCCTAATATCAGCTAAATAACATAAGCTTGGCAATATTTGTTTATAAGGAAAGACAATATAAATATTTTAAATAAGTCATATCCAAAAAAATCACAGATGAGTTGGCGAGAATATTTACCTATGCCTCAACAAAAGGAGATAAACTGGAAAGTCAAAAGAAACACAAACTGGGAACATTTTTAAAAATTATTATGGTGATAATTTTGTATTAGTACAGTAATGATCCAATTAGTAAAAGGTGGCATGGACAGGGACAGTATGCCTGTCTCTTTGTTTTCTCACCTCTTAAAAAGACCATCTCCCATTGCGTATATGTATATATGTGCACATGTGCATATCTGCATCTGTTTGACCAGCCCTGCAGTGATGTAAAATACCACAGCTGCAGTAGCATGCTAACAGTGCAGCTAATCCCTCAGCCATATTTCAGATAGTAAATACATGTTAAAAGCACGACTGTACATGAGACAAAACCATGCAATACCATACTAAGAAGCAGGCCCACAGAAGATGGAGAAAAAAATTTATAGAATTATGGTACATTTAGTTCCAGTCAGTGTTAAAAATTGTTATTTGCTAAGAATAGAGAACATATATATTATTCTTGCCTGAAATTCCACATTTGTACAAGCAGATAGCGTCACATACATGCTTACAAGGTCTGTGTAACTGCAAAGAAACAGAGTCTCTCTATCTGTCTGAAAACAGCCCCTACAACTTAGAAAGCGCTGGAAAAGCTTTGTCTGTTGTAGCTTGATCTGTTCCTAGATCTGTTCCTAGAATGGACTGGAATATGACCACTCCTGCTGTACCTGTGGATCTAACCATAATACCATGATTAAAGAAAACAAAATCTGTTTCTGATTCGTGACTGAAGGTATGACACTGACATTTATTCTCCCAGTTTACTGCTTTCTGGCACTTTGAGGTCACAGCAACAACTCATTATTTTGAGAGAAAAGCTGCATCAAAGTAATGAATATGCCAAAGCTGTTCCTAACCTTTGTTAAACTGTCTGATCTTTTACAGTCTCCTACAGCATCAGCACTACTGAGGCAGTTTCTAGGGTCTTTGACAAACAGATGTATACAAACCATGTGTCTCTAATTCACTGGTGCGCAAATAATTTCTTAGTGACTTGCTTCCCTTTGAGAATGTTGTTTAACAAGCTGCTTCTGCTTACTTGATCCCTGACCTTATAGCAGCTTTGGGCTTCTTGCTTTCCTTTCCCCTTGTGTCTGTAATGGTTTAGTTGGTAACAAGGTTAAAAAGGCAGGTGTGGAAGGACATAGATTTGATCACCTACTACAGGGAATGCCAGCAAACTAGCATGGAGTACTGGGAGAAGGCAGTATCTCAGCCCCACAAAGCTAGTAATTGATTTCATTATTAGGGAAGCATTTGGATTTTCCAGAGGTCATAAGCTACAACCTGTTGGATGTTTGCATAAAGGCCTCTGTCTTTAGATGATTGACCAGACATTTAACGTTAAACCAACATTTTGTTACAGCAAATTATTATCATTGTCCTAAGAATATTAAAATTAAAAAAGAAAATTAAAAAAAAAAAGGTCATCTGAAGACATTTCTGACAATGATGTAGCCACACAAGCTAAAAACAGAGGAAAAAAGTGTTTGACTGCATCTTTGGGGTAAACAGACCATCAGCTGATATCTGGCTCTAGTTTACACCACAGTGTACGTATTGTCATGCTTATGTGATTATAATTATTAGAATTTATGAACTCTAGTACAAGTAAGGGCAGACACTGATCAAATATGTTTATACCTCTTATTAAAGATGTAAACTACTGATTTATATTAATATATGCTCTGATAACACAAACATCATATTTACCCTGGAGCCCAGAAGGTTTTGACCCCACTGATATATTACGATTAATATTCTTTCAGTGGGTGTTTCAGAAGTGGTGTGGATGGGTATCTGCACTGGGCAGATGTCTGTATTTATATATGCAACTCTTTTTGACTATCATACTAAGTGGGAACTCCACAGGCACAGAAGAATATGACGTGTAACCACAACATATACCCTCCATAGTAATTCTCAGTAGATTAACATGCATACTGCACTTCAGAAAGATGTAAGCTGAAAATGCTTGTATTCTGAGTGAAATACAAATTTAGACTGACTTTCCTCACACAGACTGAAGTGCCATCTTTGACATCAATATTTAGCAATTATCACTCTCAATTAGATGCTTAGTTTCTTCCCACCAGGGAATTACATTGAGTGTCAGTGGTCACCTGGCAGGACTTCAATTAAGGAAAAGTTAAATCCCTTTGCACCTACTTATATTGTGCCTACATGTTGTCCTCTCTTCAATGTATGATTTCTGTAAGAGTGCAAAAAATTTTAGGAGGTGCTGAACAACCATCAATACTGGGACCTCCGTGGGTTATTGCAGACTGAAGTCCTGTGGTATTACAGAGAAGAAAGGGAGTAGTTATTGGCTATAAGTATCAGAGTGGTTGTGTTTACCCCAGCATGGAGTCATGCAAAGCTGTCTGTTGTTCCTGGAATCATAACAGAAAGAAACAATGAGCAGAGTTAAATGAAACATCACTTTGTTCTCCAACAGACCTTGTGGTCATATTGTGGTCATCCAGTAGCTGTTGCTGATCTAAGTTACGTAAGCATTAAGTAGGAGGACTAAGGAATCCTTTCCGTGTAAATTCAACCCTTTGTTTTTAGCTTTCTGATTATCTCAAAGGAAACTTGTTGAAGATGGCAGCAGAGTAGGAAAAACAAAGGACTCTGTATCATTAGGATGAGCTGTCTAAAATATTAGAGAAGACAAAATAACATAGATAGTAATTCAGATCCAAGTTCAACCCCCGACTCCTTACATTCTTCAAATTAGGCTGCTAACTTGAGGTTCTCTTTCAACCCTGTCTGTTCTCAGTGGGAAAAGGAAACTAAATGTAAAGTTAGTCATTACCATAGGACTCTCCCTATTTCTACCTCTCCTCCTCTTATTCAAAGAAATTATTTTTGTGGGATTTCTGACTCATTAGAACTCTGCCTCTGAGGAGAGAACAACGATCCAGTAGGGAATTTTTCTCCCACAGCTATGGTTTTAGGCAATATTCACCAGGATGCAGGAGACAAAACTGCTGCAGTTCTGTTTCTTTTAGAGATCATTAACCAGTGTCTTACTCTACTGCCCCTTTTCATTATTATTATTACTCCTAAACTTTTTTACTCAAGTTGCTAATTTGTTATTGCCAACTTTGGATCTGTACAAAAAGCAGCCGGCAGAGGAGAACTCTCTTCTAATTTTAACATGATATCCCAGATAATATTGAGTTCTGTTTTCCAGGTACCATGAAAAGCAGACCCCAGTAAACAGATATGGTGACTCTTCATAAAATTTGTTTTTAAGATTCTTACACCTTCAGGTTAAATAAGACAAAATGTATATTTTTGGACAAGACAAAATAAATTAAAAAAAGATAAAATTAAAAATACTCCAAAAAACTCTGAGAAAAACTTATTTAAAGTCTTTGCTGTTAACGTATTGTTGTATCAAGCTGGTTTATAAAAGCAGTGCTGAAGTAAGAAAGCTATTGTAAAAAAAGTGATAAGTTTAACGATAAGAAAAATACTAATAAACATATCATCACAGGCTGTTATTTAAAATATTTTCAATTTTTTAGCGGTTCTAGTTATCATTCTAATTCAAATATTCAGTATTAGAGATCAGGATTGCAGAAATGCCTTCAAGGCGTTTTGTTTGAATTTCTAGAAAGATGAATTGTCCATTCTACATGAAATATTACTGCACAAGAGTTAGGAGAAAAATCTTTTCTAAAACATGTATAAAAACCAAAACTTTCTGAAAAATAAAACATTAATGAAAGGCAAGTTTTCAGTGATTAAGAAAAGGAATTGTACAAATAACCTTATTCTAGCTCTGCTATCCAAACAGAAATATACTAACACACTCTGTGTGAAGGAATGAAAGAAAGTAATCTTAACAATAAAGATAAACATTCCATGTGTAATTATTTGTCATAAACAGGCTGTCTCTGAACACTTTCCAGCATTCTTTGATATTTTTGAGTTTGTGCTGGCTAATTTTTGTAATCTTTTGTTTATTTCAGGTGCAGTATTAATCTATACGAGTGCTAGTGGAAGGACCCATAATCTTGCAGTTTTTTATCACTCAAAAAAAATCACAACTTGATTTTAGGACAGCTGAGGTAGAGCAATGCACTCCATGAAGCCCTATGGGTTCATCAGGTTCTTTCTTGTTATTTTATTGTCAATTAGGTAGGGTCATGAACAGTCAGATCTCAGCTGGCCTTGATCTGAGTGGGAGGTTATACAAAATGACCTCCAGAGGTCCCTTCCAACCTAACTTTCTTTATGGTTATCTGCTTCTGCAGAGCAATTAGAAGTATTTGAATTTGACTTCATTCTTCTGGGACCACACAAACCCCCTTACTTCCACAGGCCTTTTGCCATCATATTCTCCAAGCCACCACAACTGTTAAGCTCTGTGAGGGCACCTGAACTTTAGGGCTCTGGGTTTGGAGTTTCCCAGAGAAATAGCAAATCTCACAGTCAGATTTGATGTTCCCTTTGGAATTCATTTGCTTTGATAAGTTGCTTAAAGGTCAAAGGCAATTTAAACATTGCACAGACTCAGGCAGATTGAAACAGCAAGATACGTGGGGGGTATTCAAGAGCATAACAAAAAGTCAGACAACAGTACTATATAAATCGCTTTAACGCTCCTGAGTCAGGACTGTAGGTAGATTAAACATGATTTCAGATCTTTTCTAGCAGCAGATATAGTTGACAGTGCTTGATGTTAGTACTAGCTCAGCTTGTAAACCTCAAGCATAAACTGGTTCCCCTTAAGGTTGTACTCAAAATAGAGTATCAGGTCTACAGGTAACCCCCTATGTAATAGCTGCATTTAATAGCAATTAAAAGCACAAAAACAGATTAATTACATGGGTCTATTTCCTAGTAGCCTATGAAAAGTCTATGATGCTATTGTTCTAGGCCATGTGATCAGTTCAACATTCTAGTTTTTTAATGAAGTTTTCTTGCCTATGTCCCTTAGCTCTTTTGGAAGTTACAGGCAAATAATTTGAGGTGCATCTGGAGCTGAGCTGACTAGATTACCTGGAATTAACAGGCTAAATCATTAACAGGAGAAAAACTTCAAAAAATTAAAATAATTGTGTATTATCTAGTTCAGCTCTGAAGTGCCCAAGATGAGGAGAAGGGACTATAACTCTATTCAATAACTCAAGTGGCTTAACTTTCAAAAAGAATCAGCACTCAGGTTGAAGTCAAAATTTAATACTAGGGATGCTCCCTTCATAGACAGATTGTTTAGAAAGAATATGAAATTTCTTAAGATTAATAATAAAATATGCTAAATAGATTTACATTAATGCTGGTGCTCATCATTCAGCTCTTTTAATAATGAAGTCACTTTAGTCATTTGAACATGGACTTATGAGTTTAACTTAAGGCCTTTGCTTTTGGGAAAGAAAAAAAAAAGACACAAATCAGAAAGTTTATTCAGAAGGAAGAATAAAAGGAAGATCTGATCAGATTATGGGGATTCACAAAGGTCTTTCCTGTGGGACCTGTTAATTCATCAGTGTCTAACAACTAGATTTGAAAGTATATTCTAACTATATCTTGCAGTCCAAGAATGATTTCTGCAGGAACATGCAAGAAATTGCAAAATTCTTCTTCACTGAAGGGAAAGTACATTTCCTATATGTTATCATTTTCTTTTTGTTTGTAGTGCTAGAGGAAAGGAAATGTTACTGAGTCCAATTTAAAGAAACTTTTACAATAATATCTATTTAAAAAGGATCAATGATTTAAGAAACAGAAAGATGTAGCCTGAATCTGTGTTCAAGCCACATGAGGCACTTGAAAAAAGAGCAGAGATATTTGAAAGATCAAGCAAAATACTGTAGTTCCCTTTTGGCTTCTGAACATTTGCCTCCTGAAAGTTGTGTTTCAGTTTGTATCTTTTAAACTCAAGACATTGATTTATTTTTAGGAAGTTAAACTATAAGAATAAAAGTTAATTTGGCTTTTATATACTGAAGAACTTATAGTCTGGAAAATTTTAATTTTGTTGAATGCTCAATATACCTTAAGGAAGACTTTCTTTGTCCAACTACTTTTAGACACTGGGAAACATGACTACAATAGACTCATTAGAGACACACAATCCTCAATCTTTTTGGAAGCACGGAAAATACTCCCACATTTCCTTTTAAATGTACAGCAACTCCAGATAACTTTGCTGAACATAGCAGGATGAAAATACCGAGCCTAATTGATTCTTTTCCATCCTTATGTATGAAATATTAGAAGCAACTAGGAGTTTCAGTTTACTTTCTCAAAGCAGAATCAACAAGACAAAAAAAGGCAGCTTTCTGTCATTTGTCCAGCCCTGAATGTTTAGTGTCAGCAATGGCAGGATAATACTGACAGGAATATGCAGCATTCTGACAAGAAATCAGTGTTCCTAATAGACCATCCTATGAACAATATTCAAACTCTGCTTATTCTATCTTAGATCTATATAAATCCAGGAAAGGGCAAGTAGGAAGGCATGCATAAATACTGAAGTTGACTTCATTTCAATTAGAAGTCCTTCAGCTTGTGGAAATGAAGATGGTCAACAAAAAGGAAAAACATATTTTTGCTGAAGTCAAAGATAATCTAAGCTCCCAAATTCTGATTTTGTTTCTTTTTCATCCAAAATGGTCTCATTCTAAGAAGTGTTTACTATAGGTCCCCTCTGACATACCATTATGTCTTAAAGGCAGTACTGGAAAGTTAACATTTTCTACGTCTGTCTGAAAGTTCCATATTCTTTCAGGCCTTTGCTATTTAAATAGAAAAATTAAATCGTTCCTATACTGTGTAACTTTGTGCATGCTTTTTGAATAGTACAACCTTCCATTTTTTCATGAAGGGAAAATATTTATTTTACTAATTCAGATGCTACAGAAGATCTGCCCCTGTGGTGCCAGGTGGGCTGGGAGAGACTGTGTTAGTGCAAATACATTCTGCATTAACATGTCATCAAAGAGTTCAAGAGAGGAAAGAAGCAATTTATTTTAAGTGTCCATGAACACCTATGGAGAAACATATGACATTTCTGAATACCAAATGAAATCATTATGATCAGTGATACGCTAATGAATACCAAATGAATCCATAATGAGAGGACCTTAAGCATTATTTTGATCAATTTTGTCACAATACTGTGGGAGTACACCAACAGTATTTGTAGACTGTAAGCTCTACTCTGACTTTTAACTATACAATTAACATGCATATAATTTTTTCTGTATGTAAGAGGTGCAGAAATTACTATGTATTTGATAACTACTCATACCAGAATGCAACCCCTTCATTCTTAGCAATCTTTCAGTTGCTTGAGAAATACAGTTCTTTAAAACAAAGGAAGAAAAGGTAGTATAACATGAATATTTGAATAGGATATATTTTTTTCCATCAGAATGTACCAGAAGATTTTCTGTGGGATAGAGACACTAGGATTGAAAAGAAAAATCTCTCAAGACATAGTGAGTTATATCTATGAAATAGTAAATGTCCTATTAGTACACATCTATGTCACCTCCCAAACTCAAGATCAGTTTCTGGCTGGAAATGAAACAGTTAAGTTTTATCCTTCTTTAGGTCACGTGACTACTCTTCATCTATGCTTGCTTTATCTGTTCCACCAAATTCCTTGACAACTTAGAATGGAAATATCTTTGCTAGATGTGAAAGCTATACATCTAGCTCCAACTTACAAATACATTTTTCCATAACCCTTTAAGTATTGAGATTACAAAAAATAAACAAAGCTCCCAATAAAATAAGAGAACATCTGCCTTGTAGTTAAACAAATCGCATATCTTTCCAGTTGTGTCATGACCAGTGTAGTTAGTGGACAGAATATATTTAAGTGGTTGTTGCTACACTTAACAGAGGTGTTTTTCCGCTTTAACGGAATTTCCTTAAATTGTATTTAATTCTTTCTTAAGCTGAAGGGAAGAGACGTTTTCTATTGTTATCTACACAAAACTGAGATGTAAATTCATGGAGGTGTATATCTGCAACACCTACTGATTTGGTTTATGCTTGAATACTCCATGATTCTGAAAACCAGACTGCTGAATATTTAAGGAAAAAAATCTAAAATGTAACTTCTTAATGCAGCTTGATGGCACAGGGCAATTTAGGTACATTTGAAAAGGGAGTGGGCTGAGGGAAGAAGGTGAGGAATTTGAGAATGTTCATATCAGTAGGTTTATCAGTGCAGCAAAGCCAGACACAAGAGAGTCAGAGTATCATTAGGTACCATCTGGTAGATTTGTTGCAAAGATCATCCAAAACAGACTTTCAACACAATCACTTCATGAAAAAAGGAGTTAGCTTACACTCTGCTCTTGAAGTTTGTCACTGATAATTTAATTATCCATTTCTCTGATTAGTTTGCCAAACCTTATGATAAAATGTGTCCCTTTGAAACAAGTTTTAAGGCAATGACATTAGTAATGTGTTGTTTTTCTATCTGTAGAATAAAGCAAACTCAAGTAAGTTGCTTAGTTACAATTTTGCAAGAAATGTTTTCATCAGTGATTCTCTTATAATTATGGTAAAAAATAAAGCCATGGACACCACCAGGCATTAATTTCTTGATGACACAAGCAAGAGGTTTTTAAAGAGAAATCAAGTGTTCAACAACATATTTAATAAGATATTGAATACTGAGACACTGGTTTTCTTAACAACATTCAGCCTTGCCTTTTATTTCTGATTATCTGCTGCTATTTCTTTTTCATTCTTTGGTACAATATCATTATCTTCCTTTTTTCAGTTCTTATTTCTCATTCTACTCTCTGTTAGTGGCAGATTAAAATTTGAATTCTTCTAAAATCTCTCTTCATCCTAAACCACATTAAATATATTTTCTATCCTACTGCTAAAAGAGCAAGACGATATTGAGGAAAACAAATGCACAAATGAATGAAATTGCACACATAAAAGTGAGTATTTCATACCCAAATTAGTACCCTTGTCTGAGTCTCACCATCCTATGGGCTGGTCTTCTAAATTCATACAGTAGCATACGAACATCGCTGAAGTAATTCTGCAATTTATCAAATCAGTCAATATAATCAATTACAATCTGCAATTGTTCATCACTTCAGGTACTAAGTTTATTCCTCATAAATTAGACACATATTTCAACCACTGTCTTTAAATAAAGCTTTTGAAGGACGTGTCTTGGTTTTTATTTACTATTTTCTTGGCATTGCTGATGGGCCTTCCTTCCACATGTACGTAAACTTCAAGTTTGAGGAAGTAAACGAAATTCCCCCCCCCCCCCCCCCCCTTCTTATTGGTATTTCTAAATATAGAAAGTTCTACAAAAGAAGTAAAAAAAAGTTCCTTAACCTTCACAACAAGAAAACATTAAAAAAACACAAAAACAAAAACCACACACCTTGTATTCTGTATGATAATGTAGTATCTTGAATGGTGTAGTTTTCGTAATCGATTGCTTATTTTTGAAAACCTTATAATGGAGGTTTTCCTGAAGTTGCACAACAGCCAGAATTTTTGAGTTTTTAATCTACATGAAGAAAGACTTCTACAAAAAGGCAAAGAAATGCCTTTAGATACAGTTTATTCAGGAGTTTCCTATACTATTCACTTGCATGTTTTTTTGCTAAGACATTGGTATTTAACATTAATCCTTGGATTTTAATGGCCAATGTCACATGCACGTCTTTAGGGAGTTTGCTTTTAAAATGGAAGAAGAGGGGGGTGGGGAGAAGAAGAAACAGGGGTAAAGGCTGAACTGACAGATTCCTCTATGCCCAGTAGCAATACAACATAATTCTGCAGAAAGACACCGATCAGCCACTGATTTCCACCAGCTTTGCCATCAGGCAGCCAGTCTCTCTCCAGTTCATGCAGTCATTGCATTCCCATCTATGAGCTCTGCAGGACATGGGTCAGGCCATAAGCAGTCAAATCACATTCCTGTCTTCTCCCCAAGACATAGGGAGCTACATGAGTTGAAAGCACCTGCTTGCTACTCACAAAGGCTGTAATGTAGCTGCATTAGCAATTCCCTCCTTTCGTTTATTCAATCACTCTATTCACCAGGTGCATCAAGGAATCACTCCCCCTCTGGGCCAGTGCAAAGTATAGATTAATTATGCTAATCATCCACTCTAGGCAGCAAACGCACAAAACATCCACCCCTTCTATTCCTCCAGTCAATTCTTTTCCATCTACACTTCTTACCTCTGGGTCTTCCCAGTGTGCCTGACTTAACATACGGCTGGGATTTGGAGACAGATTCCAAGTCTTTTCTCTAGTCATTCACTGCTGTCAAACCATGTTAAGAAACTGTGCTTCTTTTAACTACTGTGGCTATTTGTAGACTTGTTAGTTTTTCAACTTTAACTCTATAAATACTCCTAATACTCATGCATCATTTCTTTTCAAACCAGTTAATTAACATGCTACTTTTCTAAACTTTCTATAGTATGAAAGTTCAAGATTTGGATGCTTTCTACAATCTCTTTTTGTTTCTCAGGTAGCTTTTATTTCCATCCTAGTAACCTATAACCCTTTTTTTTCTCTATGAGGTTTATGTTTAACAAGCTCTGAGTAATTCCACTTTTTTTCTGAAGTTAATCAAGTTTACACATTCAATACAAAGTTAAATGGCATATGCGAGGTGCAATTCACTTCACAAAACACAGTATTTCTTGAAATTTTAAATGTCATAGAAAAAAAGTAATATGTGGATAAGAACAGGTTCTAACATTTTTTTCTTGTATGTTTTTTGATTTGTTTCAAATTTTCAACACAATTCCACAGCAAAAGATTTTTCTGGAAATCCTGTTCTTTGCTGCAAAATTTTGTGTCAGAATGACATCCTCTGTTAAAAACAACAAAATTTCTCCCTTTCAGTACTGGAAGGAAATCTATAGTAAATTGAACAAATTTAAGCTAATACACTGCAATGTACACAGATTTCCTACTTGTGATAATTTAAAGGTCAATGTTGTTGACTACTTACATAGTGGCTGTTTTAGCAAAAGCATTCAACTTCTCACTTCTGACTGGGTTTCCCAGTTATCTGAAGTCTCACTAGCTACCTACACAATGAATAATGTATTTCTACCTCTTTCTTTAAGTGTATACATGCGGTCAGTGTAAATGTTCTCTGGATACTAAAGTCTGGGAAACGTATTGTAACTTGAATTCAAGCACAGCAAAAATAAAACCAGGCCTAGTCTACAGATGCTATCTTTCATTTCCATGTTTGACTCAAAAATCACTCCTTTTTTAGATATAAATGAGACTGACAGAGAAATGCCAGTCTGTCACACCACAGCACCACAAAAACTAGGCATCTTGCCATCAAAACTCTGTTTTCTTTGCCAGGGCATTGTACAGATTAGATGTTTGAAAATACATAATGATAAATAAGGTTTAAAATGGAAATATACAGAGAATGTGTTTATGTCTGAAAACTGAATCTAATTCTTTTAACACTGGGCTACGAATTCACTTCAGTGAATTCACTAGTAAATAGCACAACAGTTAAGGTACTGCAGTCATTTTGTTGGTGTTTGTTAGGATGCAATATTGGCAGATTTTTAATTGAGTGACCTTCTTTAACCCTCATACCCCGCTAAGCCAGGGACAAAGTGAAGAATTGAGGTCATTTTTCAGCCTATGTTAACTAGAATGTCAATTACTCTTTTGCTCTGTCACAAAGCAGTCACAGAGAGTTAGTGCACAGGCTCAGATGTAAGCACACAGAGAGGGACAGCCTCAAGGTATATTCAGTCTGCTGATGTCAATGTTTGCCTTTCTAACCCTGTTGGCAGTCAATATGCTACTCAAGGTTTGATTTACTTTTCAGGCTTTCAATAGTTAATTCAGACACACTCATCTCTAGTTCCTTTTTAATTAGATTCTTTCCTAAACCTTTTTTGAAGAATTTTGTGCAGTTAAAATATGGTTCTTTTCTGAAAATCACAAATCCACAGTATGGTTGAGCCTAGAAGGGGACCTCTGGAAGTCATCTTGTCCTACACTCTCCTGCTCAAGGAGTATCATGTGGAGTAAATAGTGGAGGACCATGTCTAGATGGCATTTCAGTATCTCCAGGGATGGAGAGTCTACAACCTCTCCATGTAACCTGTGCCAGTACTCAATCACTACACAGTGAAAAAGTGTTTTCTGATGATCAGATGGAACCTCCCATGTCTCAGTTTTTCCCTTTGCCTTTTCTCCTGTCACTGGGAACCACTGAAGAGAGTCTGGCTTCTTTACATCTTCCCTTCAGATATTTGTACACATTCATGAGATTCCTGGGAGCTTTCTCTGGCTCCAGGTTGAACAGTCCCAGTTCGTTCAGTCTTTCCTCACGTGAGAGATGTTCCCATTCATTAAACATAATAGTTGTCCTTTGCTGGGCTCTCTCTAGTAACTGCATATCTTTCATGTACTGGGAAGCCCAGAACTGGACCCAGTACTCCAAGTGTGGTCTCACTTCTCCATTAAATTAGTATCGTTAAAGTTATCAGTTACATAGACTTTGACTATTTTCCTTCAAGATCTGTATCCTACTTGCTGTGTAACGTGGCAATATTATGTCCCATTCTGGAAAGGGTATGTAACCAGACTACATGTGCTCAATGCAAAGTAGAGTGAAAGTGAGAAACAGAATGACTACAGGGATCTAGGTCACAGGGGAACGGTGTGAACAAGTGGCAACAGGCAACAACACTCTTGCATATAGCTGCAGAGAGAAAATCAATGGGAACAGTTAGGAAGTAGTCACCATGAGCAAAAGCCATAGAGATTTTGGGCCTACAGTCTAATTGTACTCTTGAGATATGAAAACCACTGTAGGAATGGTTCATAGGCAAAGCATCCTCTTCTGGGGTCCCTGTTTGGTCAAGGCTGAGAAATATTGTCAATGATTTCTATTACAGTGAGGTTACTTTGATGTTTTCCATACCTCATGCAAGGTGACCAAGTTGGTAGCACTGTATGGTCTTTAATGAGGTAAAGTAACATGCACATTGGAGCTCATGGCTGACTCCTTTAATCGTTAGCTGCAATTTTGAGGCCATGTGTGTTTCACAGTGAAGAAATTTGTTTTCTGAAACCCCCTTCTAGAACATTTTAATCAAGTTGCAGCGTTAAAAGCAGAACTTCCTTCCTTCTTACCACATTTTATTTGAGGTGGCAGTCACACCAAGATGGAATTATTGTCCCAGGCTAGAAAACTTTGAATTGTGAGGTGAAGTCACCTTCTGAATATCAAGAAAACTACCTAAAAGCTGAGCTATAGGAAAATTGTATTATTTTTTCTGCATTAATTCTACCTTTAAACATTACCAGGAGTTGGTGAAGGATGTATGCTAGAGGAGCTTGGCTTCTACAGGCAAGTTATTTCTGACACTGCTCTGTAGAGCTCCAGTCTCCTACCTCCAATCCCAAACAGCCTTTCACTTGCTATACAACCACAGCTACACCTACCATCTTCAAATGAATTGAAAAGAGTCAAAAAGATCATTTGTGTATGTTATTACCTTGCTCCAAAACATGCCACACAGCATTAAACCCTGCTCTCTAGGTAGATGGTTCATCACACAGAGCTGGAGGCTCTTTTATTGCTTTGTGAACCTTCTTGCTGTAAGTTGGGCTGATGAAAACATACCCATTAGTCATGGTGATGAAAGGTAAAGCCTTGTACTTGTTGAAGCAACTGACATTTCTGACCAGTAACTCTGGGCTTAGTACTGGAGTTATATGAAACCTGTGACCTGAGGCATAGCACAGAAAGACATAAAAAGTCTGTTGTGGGTTACTTCCACCCACATCTGGTCACCAAGAATGGATTATTACAGCTATTTTTATATCTATATGTATTAAGGAAATCAGTTAATGGCTTTCATGGGCCTATTTTAACTGTCTAAGTATCCACATCACTCTGAAGGAGCAAGTAGTTGCAAAATTAGAATATTTGAAGTGTCTCTCAGGAAATTTAAATTGGTTTTGCTACCCAGACACAATCACCCCATTTTACTCCTCCCTTCAGTGTTCATTGGCCTCAATAAATAGTACATGGCTGTTTATGGACTCCCACAGGCTCAGTTTGAACTTTACAGTGCTTCTCAGATACTTGGTCCAAGTTTGTGCTCCAGGTCGCTCTCGCCACTGTGTCAGGATGAAACCTGGGTTTCATGAAGCCTCTCTTGAGAGGCTTGATTTTCCTGGGGAAAAAACCTTGGCAGATGAGCTAGAAGAAAGATGTTCTGCATTATGCATGAGTCCCTAGTCTGAACAAGCTGGTATACAAGCAGCTGAGATCCACTGCAAAGTGTATCCATGGAGTCTGGGCTCCATCAGGAAGATTATATTAAGCCATGGTGAAGTCCAGTTTACTCCAACCCAAAATTTTGGAAGAAGAATAGAATATGACTGGAGAAGGACTTTGAAGTTGTCTTTTATCAGTTGCAAAAGTAATGTCAAAGACGTAGTATTACAATGTATTTTGAAATAGCTGAAATAACAGAAACAGAAAAAGTCACATGCACACTTGACACCTTCAGGGAACACTCACTAGTTTTCATTGGAAATGCTATTTTCACCTGATGTTTGCTCTGCCTGTTTTAAAATTTTACTTTTGCTTTGGATATGTCATTTCACATTACACTGTAAATCTAACATGTTCATGATTATCAGCACTACCATTCTGTGAAATGGCATTGAAGTAATGTGTACACTCTCCAAAATATAAGAATAAGATATGCCATATCTTTTTAGAATTTTGCATACACATTATGAATAGAAATTACCTCTTATTAAATTATTTAATAATGCTACCTTTATAATAGCTATAAACATGCTACCTATATAAAATTCAGATGAAGTGACCAAGGACTATATGTGAAAAAAATTTAGGCAGCATTGGATTTCAATGGAATTAAGTACCCTATATAAAGCAATTACTGGATTAAAAAAAAAAAAAATCCTTGAATAGGGACCTTGTTTTGCTCTCTGGATGACGTATTTTCTTTTAGTGTTAGTTTCTCACGTAGGATCTCTTTATTTAGTTTCTCTGTGCTGAAACAATTTAAACAGAAAGTACAAGGATACATTTCCTCCCTCTTTTTTCCACTAATCCTCACAAAAGTATCCCAGGTATAACTCTTCAGTGAGATCATCTTAAATAGTTTGAGACATCTTTATCAGCAGAAAAAAAATATTAGTCTTCCACGTTCTATATAGATTGCCTAAGATTTTGAAGAAAAAGAAAATCCCTAGCTAGTGATACCGTAAAAGAAAACAGGAGTTGCTTCATTCTTGAGAGAAAAGAGACTTGAATGTAGTCTTAGAATAGCTTCCTGGCCTGTGGACAATGAGTAGATGGACATATCTCCTGGAGCCAGGAGTCAGGAGCCTGATGCCCAAGGCAAGATGTATGACAGTCACCTTCTTGCCTCTTTGCCCCCTCAGGAGGCTGCCTGCTCTGCTTGGGCTGACTTTCTGTGGATCACTGGTTTTAAGTTTGGTTTGGAGCTCACTCTAAGGCACCTATCTTCCTCCAGGCAAAATAAAGATGATCTGCAAGGTTTTTTAGACTACAATCTAGTAAACCCAGTGCCCCAGAGTAAAGCATTTCAACACCTATCATCCTTATTGTGTTCTGGATTTTGTCCTGATGCCTTTTCTTCTCTGGAGGTCTGCCTTTGGTTGCACATAAACTTGTGAGCTTACTCCTGATTTTCCATGGTTTCAAATATTTCATGGGTACAAATCACACTTTTCCTGGGCAATATCAGGAGTTGCTGAAAGGTAAGATGGCTGCTGGGAGGAGCTGAGAACTGAATATTGCATATATATCCCTGGTCTCACTGAGACCTAGCATAGGCCTTAAAGATTGAAGTGTCTTATTGAACATCTTGAAAACTTCCTTCATATATTTATCCCAACAGTGAGCTTAGGCTGTGTCCCAAGACTAATTTTTAAGGCACCTCTTAAAAGCAGCATTTTTATTCTTCAAATTAAAGAGTAGATAATAATTATAGTGTTGTCAGAAAATTGCTGCTCACTTCAGTCTTAAAGGAAGTTGGTAATAAGAATCTGTTTTCAAATTCAATGCACTTCACTTGTGATTATTGTATGCAATTTTTTTTTTAACAATTTCTTACCATATCCCATAAGGTTATGATTAAAACTTGAAAGCTTTAAAAGAGAAAATAACTGCTCAAGAAAGATATAGAACAGTTTAGCCAAGTGCTTTGGGCTCTGGTTTCCTCATTCTCCCCCACACTCTCTTCCCTTGAGTTTTCCTTCTCAAAGTCTGTTCTTCCTCAGGATCAACTATTCTTCTTGGGCAATCTTAAAAGACAAGCCTCATACAAAACAGGGGGGTGTTTTAATTCAATAATGCAAATAAAATCTGCATGCATATTGCCAGAATTTTTACTCTGACTTCAGTGCACTCTTTTAGTTATAATGTCACAAAAGCATTGAGAGAAATTGCTATGGCATTGGTAAGATTATGACGGTAAAACTTTCATTGGTTTCCGTAGGGGCACATGTTTAGACAACGGACCTGATTCTACAAACTCTCTGATACTTGAATAGCTCAACTGAATTTGGTTATATTGTGCACATGTGAGAAAACATTCTCATGCATAAATGTTTACAAGATGGGGGGCCTGAATTTTAAGTGTTGAAGTTCAAAGAAAAGATAATTAACAAAGAAGCATTCCCATGAGCTGCCTAGCAGTTCCTACAAAGTACTGGGTATCCTCCACTCTCATTAACTTCAATAGAAGTTGAAGACAAGTAACATGAAGCAAGATTAGGGCTCAAAATTCCAGCTAATATAAATTTCTTTTTGACAGCACCAAAACAGAGGTCTGATACAGTCTATTCAGCTCAGGACTTATGTGAAGCCCAAATTTGTTTTTGTCTCTTTGTAGGTAATTGTCTCATTGATTCTAAAGATGAGGCAAAATATAATTATTTAATAATGATATATAGTATGTGAATCATTCTAAAGTTAGTCTTCACATACAGAGATAAAATAGATCCCAAAAGCATTTTTAGAAAACTCATAATTTTCAGAGCTCAAAAAACCCCCCACCTTTGCATATATGTTTGAGGGAAGGGGAAAAAAGTATAAATGTATATGCATATATATATATGTGTGTATGCATATTTTTGTGTGTGTACATTTAATTATATAGAGATGTACTTTTTTCTTTCAACTCACCTTTACTTTTTTGATGATTAAATGTATAACAAACTTCTGATTATAAAAGACTATGCACTTAAATATTAGAAATAGTTTCATAAATCTAGTATTTGTCGATGTCTTAGTTTTCTTCAAATTTCTAGGGTTACCTAGGCTGAGATCAGATTCTCAAAGCTCTATCTACTTCACTTTCAGGTCATTTTCAAAATCAGAATGGGCCTATTTTCCATACCTAATTTGCATGCAAACAAAATCCTATGGGAACAGCTGAACTCAGAAAAATTCACTTCCAAATTGCAGAAATTATCCTTATTATCATTATTATTGCTGTCATTTACACACCCATCAATGTGTAATCTGGAAGTACTTTAAATCATTGAAAATGTGAGAAACTGACATTAAGCAAATAGGGTAATCAAACACTTAATGTTACAATCCCCATGCCATGCCCACACATACAAGTGCTCACACACACAGACTTTGAAAGTAAGAAAATGAAGAAGAGATTATCATAATATTAAATTCCAGAAATTGTGGCTAGTGAGAATCTAGGAGCAAGAGATGTACACACTGCTACTGGCTTTAAAAGTGACAAACTAATTTTAAATAAATATCTGGTAGGAGGTAATTCCAAAGTTGAAGGATGCAGTAATGATACAGCTCTGATTTTGCCAGCATGCAAAGAGAAAGGACATAAACACTCCTGAGGAATGGAGACAGTACAACCTAAACTAAGCACAGGCCTCAACTCCTCAACTCAACTTTTATTAATCTGTGCTTCATACATTGTAGTGGGAATTATGAATTGCACAAGAATAAATAGATACTATAAAATGCTGAAGTACTGTCATGTCTTCACCTCAGAAGCAATCATTTGATTACTGGATTAGTCAGAAGTACCTAATAGCATTTGGGTGTATCTCCATAGTAAAAGCATTTTGGAGAAGTTCCACAGACACGTAACTAAGCAGTTAAGATGATGCTGTTTCTAGTTCTCAGAAAAATGTGGATGATCTTTGGCCATCACATATATTTACAGTAAGATATTTGAATGCTTACACAATCTGGTTATCTAAGTGTATTATGAACTAAGTTCAAATTCCTTGCTACTTTTGCTGTCACTCAGTCTCATGTCTGTTATATTAATTATCTACCCATTACAGACATATGAAGCAACTTGCTTTTTATATAGAAAAAAATATTTTCTAGGTTTATAGAGAGCACAAAGACAACATATGAGACATGACAGAGGAGACAGGTGGTGTACGCACTATGCCACTAGCTAAGAACTACACAGAATCATAGAATCATAGAATAGTTTGGGTTGCAATATCTCATTAGTTTGCAGATAGCTTTAATCAGATCATAAACATGGTGCAAATAGTCCAGATCCCTCTCAAAGAGGGACTACTCTGAAAAATCAGGTTGATCAGACAGAATCCAAGTCTCTTGAGTTTTTTTATATCTTTGGCCAAATTTTCATACGCGTTTCTCAATGTATTGTGATACTATTCCTTTTAAGACATACTCTGTTCTTTATCAGATAGTCTTATTTTTAGTAAAATCAAGAATGAAAGTGAGTGTGCAAACACACAATGCAGAAAAAGTCATCTTGTGGTGAAACTCTTGTCTAGGGTTGTGGGAAGGATCTTCCCCTTAGCGTAATACTCTCCTGCACACAGAATCTATGTAGGACCCTTCCTCGGGCAGAAGCATCAGCCAGGAATCGTGTGGATCGACTGCTTACCTCACTTTGTAAGTTGCCTGAATTTTTATGTCCACTGCAAAATTAAAAGTATTTGTAGATTTGCTAGGTTTATCTAGTTAGATGAAGTACTACCTTCAGTGAAAAGGCTGTGGTACAATATTTAGATATCTTTACACTGTATCTTTAGAATTTAGGTATCTTCATTGCCCTTGTTAACACAATCTAAAGACACATCTTTATCCTGACTGTTGAGAAACAGCCTAGTGCAGGGCCCATATGCTTGTTCATTCAGATTTGCTCAGTGATGTGGCAGTGATCTCTCTCTCTCTCTCATCTCTCTCTCTCTCTCTCTCTCTCTCTCATCTCTATCATGTCTATCTCTCGCTATCTCTGTCCATCTATCTGTATCTCTCTCTATAGATCTGTATCTGTAGCTGTATGTGTCTGTATCTGTATCATCTCTATCTATATCATCTGTATCTGTATCTGTATCTGTATCTGTATCTATCTCTATCTCTATCTCTATCTCTATCTCTATCTAGCTATCTATCTGTATCTACCTATATACCTAAGTCCCACTCTGACTATTTAGCCTGTGGAGCAACTACATGCAGGGAACTTATTCTCTTTCTTTCTGCATTATGTTTTTTGTTTTTAAAGTCAGAATGACACAACCCATTATGCAGCCTTACAATGGCACACTTTGACTTTGTTTGACCTTAATTTCATAATACAAACTTCTTCCTCTTTCTCTTAAATATCTGCAGTCAGACATTTATCAGTAAATTTCAGGGTCTAGAGTATCTTCTGTGTTTAAAATTATTCTTGCAGGATATGTTACATTTTCTTTTAATTGATGGTTAAGATTTATGAAACTGACAGTTTAAATAGGACAGCCTGGAGCCTATTTCTGGATCCAGAGATCTGAAAGCTGAATCATACTGAAAAATTCCCACTGTGATTTGCGTGTTTTGTGGAAGAGTGTGAAATTTATTACAAATCATTTATTTTTGGCACAGTTTTGGTAAACAGGAGTTATTGTAATGAAATTCCCTAGCTGTCTTATGTATTCCCCATCCACGACTAATGGTAGCTAAGTTGATTGCTTATGAATTTCTTTCTAGGCCCAGGGGGATTTGTGCCAGCAGGGAACACTTGAAGAACAAGACATTTCTCCTTTTACTTGCAGTAGCATCCCTGGAGACCCCGTGTGTTACAGTACCTTGCTCCAGCAGTGAAAGTGTTGGAGAAATGCTCCTTCAGCTTCATAGACAGAGACCCCCATGGACACAATTTGGACTATAATTAGTAGCTGCACTGTTCAGGCTCCATTACCCAGTACAATTCTGTCCTATATTTACAGTCTTCTCTGACTTCCAGATTCACTTCAAGTAAATTTTTTTTTTCTATCTTCCACAGTTTCTGTTTTAGTGAAAAGGTTTTAATTTTTGCCTGCAATGCAAAAATGCCACTAAGCAACATTCTTGCATTTAAAAGGAAAATTAATCAATTTGAAAAAAAAAAAAAGGAAGAAACTATGACACTGATTCCATATCTGACAGGGTGTTAAATGAGATCTTTATCGATAATGTCAACAATCGGGGCAAATTCAGACCTTATTACATAGAGGTAATTGAGGGTATAATTTTGTCCTTACGACTATACTTTCCCTGAAGTTCCCACTGGTTTTAATGGCATTATAGGTATAAACTGAGCAAGCATAAATTCATACAAACCAAATACACTTTGAAGGAAAATCATGTGATTTTGTTCCATGCTTAATTTTAAAATAAAGATCTAAAAATTTTCTCTTTGATTCTTTCGTCCTACTTTTTAAACTTTGTGGTCATTGTTGTTGTTTTAAATATCATAAGCATTGGACTTAAATATATATCTTCATATATTAATCGTGGGAAAAAAGTTAACAAATTTAACAGTGGAAAGGAAAAGACGGGAAAGATTTCTGAGACAGCTCTGCACCATGAAGATTAAATAGAACTAAAGAGAGAACATATTTTTTTTCTTTAACTGAGGTCAGTATTAAAAGCCACATTTCAAGCTCTTTTAGAACATTCTACTTTAAGAAATCTTCTATTTTAAGAGAAGAATATTGTGCTGCAAGTTCAAGGCTCAATTAAAATGATTTTTTGGCTTTTCTGTGAAATTCTATTTAATCTCTGTGGCACTGTGCTGACCTGTGTAGAGAAAGATGGCAAAGCTACCTCTTAGCTTCAACGTCTATTCCTGTAACATAGCCTCAGCAGTCAGTTTCTAACAGCTTCTCTGACAGGAAGACCTCTTACAGAATACTTTATCATTTAATAGCCAAAATAAGAAAGAAGAAAGGACATTCCCTTAAACTGAATCTCACCACAGCAGTTCTGAGTGGTGCCTACACTAGTTTCCTCAGTATTGGAGAGAAGGACTTTAAGAGGAAAGAAAATCTGAAACATAGTTTCATTATCCTAAGGAAGTTTCTTTAGGACTGTCCTGTGCTAGCTGATATTGTTATTGATGCTTGCATAATTCATAATTTTTTCTGTTGCAATATTTCCAGGAAACTCAAAAGTGGGCTATCTAAAACAGAATCTCTACCGGAGGAAATTTGGGCTAGTTAAGTTATATTGAAAAGACTGGCCACACTGAAACTATTCTATAGGACTCAGCACTGGAAGGATCCTCTTGGGCCTTCCAACTCTGTCTCCTGCTATTGCAAACAGAGTATTCTAAATCTCACCGATCTGAGGTTTTACGATACAAACTTTCTTCTACTGTACTGAACAAATTCATAGCCAGCCACCTGTTTGTGCTTGTGCCACCTAAGCCCTGCTGTATTAGTCACCTCTCAGATGGTATCTTTGCATTGGCTTGATCGTCATTACTTTGCCCAAATTTCCAATGAAGCTGTTATTTAATAGTACAAGAATGTGTCCATGATCATTATTAAGAATATTTTGGATGGGTTTCACCAGGTCTTTGTGTTGTGATGATAATGGTTTTCATACCTTCACAGAGAATATGTTCCCTGAATCATTCTAGATCACATTTATGTTCTTCACAGCAATGTACTGAGGGTTCACAGTAATTCTGCAACTAATCATAGCCGTTGTTTTCAGCTGATTGGATTCCAATTTATTGTAGAAGTACTGGTAGCCAGAAGCATTACTTTGCACTTGCTATCATAGATTTTAACTCTGTTTATCCTTTTGGCTCCAGTCTTCAAGGTTCTAAACCTTCTTATGTAGACATTGCAAAATTTGTAGATTTTCACTTTTTCGTTTTTTTTTTCTTTCGCTAAAGTCATTGATGCAAGTATTAAAAAAGTTGTCTCAAGCTTCAACCTTAAGAATCATCACTAAGAACCTTCTCTAAGCAAATATCTGCTCTTTCAGCATCATTGCATAGATAAGTTCTTTCCAGGGCATCTACTAAAGCCCATATTTCCTATTTTATTAACAATTTTGCTTGTGATGTTATTTGAAATGCTTAACCAAACCTAAGCAGCTTGTATCTACTGGAATCCTACTGTCTACAAGACAAGATGTCAAAGCAAAATACCAGGTTAATATAGCACAATTTCCTACGTAATTCACATAAAATTTTACCTTGCTCCCCACCAAAGTCTTTAATCAACTTTCCCTCAACATTTGCATAAAAGTTCTGAAGACCTATGAGATCAGGCTAATGGGCTTGTACCTTTCTGGATCTTTTCTTTCTCTTGTCTTAACCACAGGCATTACATGGCCTTTTCCCGGTACTGTATTCTGACTGCTTAGCTTAATCAAAACAATTTGCTATTTGACAGTCATATGTTACTTATTCAGTATCCAGGAATGTAGCTTCAAACTCGTTCACACCTGAATGCATTAAATTCCCTGTGATTTTCTTCTAATTTAATCATAGTAACTCCCATTTTCAGAACGCCAGTTTCATTTGCCAGCCTACCTTTATTTACTCCTCTCCATGTTGTCCTGTTTACACAAAAATAAGGCAAATAAAACTTTTTAAAATATAAAATTATATAATTGTTTTATATTAAACTTTTTATTTTCTATATAACTAAGGCATTTTTTAATATATTTCCTTGATTTTGGGGAATATGTATTTAATCTCTACCACATCCTCACCACATAGCATCATTTGCCTGAAGAGCATTTGGTTTTGTGTTAATACAATTTTCAAAATATGTATCAGTTCCACTTATTGCAACTCTTTCCTATAATTCTTGAATTTTAAGACATGACCTTCTCTTCTGCTTTTTCCCCCTGTCCATTTTATTGGCTTTTTTCTTTTTTAAAAAGTTTTTAAAAAGTTGAAGGTATCACTTCAGTTAAGTGAAGATACCTAGACTCCTTTCCTGTACTTTTTTTCTTGCTTGGGAGGCAAATTCCTGATATTTTTGCAGTTTCAGTTTAAATAAATATTAACTTAACTTTACATTCAAATACTTAACTCATTAGACTCATTAGTTCTGATTGGAACTAATGTGACTCACTAGAACAATAGTAATGGCATTGGGGTTTACTTAACCCCGACTTTTAATTAATCTGAATAGACATGTCTAATGTAATTTCCAAAGATTTCCAAATTTATACAAGTTTACATGTACATACCCATCTTTCTGAGGAAAAATTTTATTTCCCTCATCTTCTCAGAGCAGCAGGGCTGACAACAACAACTCATCATTCCTTGACCCAGAACTGTTATAATAACCTTTGGCAGAGACTCTCCTTGCATAGTCAGCTGCCACAGAAGGCAGGAAGATTGGCACTGCGCAGCTAAGTCCCTGTCCATCTCACAACACTTAGGATCCAAATTAACTGAACTTGTTACAAGAGAGGATACTGCATAGTTACTGAATACAAGAAGATTTTTATACCACATCAGTGCGTCTGTTTTGGATTATGCTGATAGATACTAAAGGAGATATTTCTGAAAGTAACCCAGCAGTTGCCCAGACTAGATACTGTTAACTTCTCCTGCTTCCAAATGTTATCCCACCTAAAACTTGTAGCATAACAAAATATTCAAAGTACATCTGATAACTTAAACTAGTATTGAATTTATGATAATTTATCTCACTCCCCTCAACTGGTAGCACTGTAATTAAAAATACTGATCGGCTGATCTTTGTTGACTAAAAAACCTTATGTGAGGATAGTATTTGGGGAATTAAAGAGACTGATTGTACATCATCAAAAAATAAGCAGTGAACAAATTAACAGATAGAGCACTCGGCTTTCACTGATAGAGTAACAATTGTCAATATTAACCAAAGAACAGATCATAAGTGAGATGGATGATGTTCTCTGATCAGCCAGCAGTCAATAAGTCTTTCGAAAACAATAAACTATTTCTTGAACAGATCAATCTAATAGGAAATATCTTTTTAAGGGATGTTAAATTAGGGATGATGAAGGCTGAAAATATTGCTTACAATGTTGGATCTGACTGGTCAGGCTATTTATTGACAAGAACAAAACTTGGCAGCACTCTAAACAACCTTCTTGAGAAAGCGAGAGCAATATGGCGTCTTGTAATTTTAAAATAGTAGTTTGCATCTAACCAACCACAAGGTGATATACAGCACAAAAGGAAACTAACACGTAACTGGAGAATCCATGGCTGTTCCATCAGATGGCTAAGTAAATGTATGGATAAATTAGGCATCAGTTTCAAAAACCATGCAACCTAGGAACTAGAAAAATATGCGACATGTAATTCAAGTTTCTATTAAATTTTCACTTAAAAACTGCAAAAATAAATTATTTGTAAGACGAGAGGATTGAATTTGATAATCTAAACAGTTTCAAAATATGTAACCTAAAAACCTTTGAATGTTTTGAGAACAGAACATAAATAGCAGAGAAGAGTCTAAAAGTACTGTTTTGAGGCCTAGAGGTAGAACATGATCCTTTGGTGCTACACAAGCACCAAATTCACAACACACACAAAAATCAAAAATCTTGAATTTACATCACATATGCCAGGATGAGCTACAATAGGAAGCACAACACACTTTATGGACCCACACAATGAGAGATAAACTTCTTACAGCATGTTATAGATTGGAAGCCACCGAGGTGAAGGGCTACGGAGC
>NW_010525956.1:485-811 GCF_000687285.1 Phaethon lepturus | reverse complement strand
GGCCGTCTCTGACTGAGCCCAGCTCCCGGCAGCAATGGGGCAGATGGTCCCACACTGCCATCCCCCCCTCCCAGTGCCTACTGTGCTGGGGATGCTGGGGACACTGGGACGGGTTCTGCGAGCCCTGCCCTTCCCCTGCAGCGCTGCCAGGCCCTCGGGAGGGCCGTCTCTGACTGAGCCCAGCTCCCGGCAGCAATGGGGCAGATGGTCCCACACTGCCATCCCCCCCTCCCAGTGCCTACTGTGCTGGGGATGCTGGGGACACTGGGACGGGTTCTGCGAGCCCTGCCCTTCCCCTGCAGCGCTGCCAGGCCCTCGGGAGCAGC
>NW_010525956.1:0-244 GCF_000687285.1 Phaethon lepturus | reverse complement strand
GTGCACCGGCACGTGCGGAAGCCAGGCTGCTATGAGGATGAGGACTAATGATGGCACTAAGGCACCGTGTTTAAAATAGACCCTAGGGCCTGTTTTACCCCCGTAGGGTGCGGGAGCTCAGAGCCGGCACTGCAGCAGTGCCTGTCGCCCTCTTATTTATCTGGGCTGCTCGCACGCACACACGTGCACGCGTGTGCACACGGGCGCACGCTCTGTGTGTGCCGGGGAGCTCCCTCCCACTGCC
>NW_010525955.1:6227-6478 GCF_000687285.1 Phaethon lepturus | reverse complement strand
GGGTCTTCCCTTCCCTTCCCTTGGGCGTGGAGTCGTTCCTGCTCAAAGGTTTGACCTAATGCCACAGTTCCCGGGCTGTAGAAGCCCTGGAGGAAGGAAGGAAGATGCTGAACGGGCAGAGAAAGGTGCGAACCAGCCCGGGGACGGAGCAGCCGAAGAGACCGAGGGTTCAGTTCGGGGACAGACACCTCCCTGGGCAGCACGTCCGTGAACCCTCCCCAGCCATCGAGGCAGGGGCGTCCCCTCCAGAC
>NW_010525955.1:4718-6095 GCF_000687285.1 Phaethon lepturus | reverse complement strand
GAGGGACCAGCCCACGCTCCCGCCCTCCCCCGAAATAGCATCTGTGGCTGCTCCAGAGCCGACGCCAGGAGCGCGGGGACCACGGGACACCTCGCGGTCCCCACCACGGTCACACAACGCTGGCCAGCTTTGCCAAAGGCGTTCCCCCGCCCAGGGCACACGAACCAGAAATGCTCCGGGGTGTTGGGGGCCGGGGAGATGTTACAGCGGTGGCTGTAAAATTTTGTTAAGATTCATTTCACCGGAGGCATAAGGATTCGCTTTTTCAGCTTCAAAGTGGTTGATGGGTTGCTGCTAATTTGGAGGTGTGGGCTTGGACCATTTAATGTTCTTGGCTTTCTTTATAAGGGGGGGTCTTCATGCTCGTTTAATTCAATGGGTTGTGGGGTCTGTGCCATGCCCCGCCGATGACAGGCTGGGAAACGCTGCAGCCCAGCGCAAGCCCTCTGAAAATCCACCGGCAACCCCAGGACGTTGATGTTGTTAAGAGACGATGAACGCCTTGAAAAATGGGAAGGATTTACCAAAGCGTAACCGTGAAGTTGAATTAAATGAGTGTTGCAAGCCAGGAAGGAAAGAGCTGGCCCGGATCAGAAAGGGATGAGAGCATCGTCCAGGAAAATCAACGGTGAGTCCACACAGGAGGAGAATCCAGCGGGGCTGATTTAACCAGAGACCAACAGCCACCAGACAGACCAGGCAGCCCCTGGAGCCTGGAACAGCAGATGGCAATAATTAAACACAGGATAAAATCTGGAGAGCCGAGAGATCTCCCACGGAGGCAGCAGGTTGGGTCCCGGCGGTGTCGTCTCGAGGCACGCGGCTGCAGGCAGCAGTGCTCCTGCCCGACGCAGCGGCAGCGCTGCCGGAGCCCAGGAGATGCTGAGCCGGCACCCGCTGCCACCCAGAAATGGGCTTTGCCAGTCGTCAGCCGCCCACAAAGAGCTGCCAGGATCCAGGCGAGAGGGAAGGATGGAAAAAAATATTGTCCCAACCTCATCATCTCTCGGGCAGGGGAGAAAATGAGAGGGGAAAAGGCCCCAGGGGTGTTGGCGGGTGCAGGAGTATTTAAGGTGGAGATGCAGAGCGGCACGGAGAACAAGCTTCGCTGCAAGCCCAGAGCACGGGGAAGTCCCAGCCCAGGTGCCTCAAGATTATGGTTGGAGGGAAGGATGGAAAAAAATATTGTCCCAACCTCATCATCTCTCGGGCAGGGGAGAAAATGAGAGGGGAAAAGGCCCCAGGGGTGTTGGCGGGTGCAGGAGTATTTAAGGTGGAGATGCAGAGCGGCACGGAGAACAAGCTTCGCTGCAAGCCCAGAGCACGGGGAAGTCCCAGCCCAGGTGCCTCAAGATTATGGTTGGAGTTAAAGGTCTT
>NW_010525955.1:1894-4415 GCF_000687285.1 Phaethon lepturus | reverse complement strand
CCTCGGCAGCGAAGCCTCTCTCCGACCACGGACCTGCACGTTTGTCCCTGAATCGCCAGGTTTCCAGGCAGGCTGGGAAGGTGCCTGGGCCAGCTCAGGTCCTGCCTGGCACCTTTTGCCTGACAGTGACACAACACGGAGCGAAGCAGCGCAGGGACCCCAGTCAACCTGCGCCCGGATGCTCGGATCATCGTCGAGGTCTCACACTATTTTTTCCCCCATTTTTCCCTGGCTCCTTCTCCCCGCGTGGCCTCAACTCCTTCCCAAGGCTTTGAGGAATCGTTTCCAGCAGGTTTCCAGAGGGGAGGTTACGCCGGCAGCTCCCCAGACCTCTGGCCCAGCCTGAGGCAGTCCAGCGCATCCCGCTACCCGTGGGCTTGGCCGCTCCATGTTCCCTTTCCAGCAAACACCGCCGCCTGAAAGGCATCCACCACGTGGGCTCCCACCAGCTCCCCTCGCGCTGAGCGCTGGATCTCCCTCGTTAGACTAATGTACTTACAGCACTAATTCTCGTTACCCTCTAAGGCCCTTCCTGTGGTGTCCTGCTCTGTGCTTCGACCTTCCTCCCGCCCACACCCATCCTCACAGCCTGACCTGCTCTCCCTCTTCTCCGCAGTTCCTGCTCGTGCTTGGACTGCCTCATCCATCGGTCTGGGGCACTTTGAAGTGTCTGTCTGCCCCCCCCCATCATCCTGACATCCCTCTCGTCATCCTGACATCCCTCTCATCATCCTGACATCCCTCTTCTCCCTTTCCCCTGCTCCCTCCCTGGTCCCCATCACCGCCCTGCAGGTCGATAGGACCAGGTCTACCCTCAGTCCTATCCCTGCTCATACCCCAGTCCTGAATTATTCCACCCGAACCTCTCCCTGGGTTACAAGGATGCTTTTAAAGATCATCCTTCACTTGCCTTTATTCACCCTCTGTTTCCATTTTCCGTGCTTTAGGGCTGGCTTATTTTTTTGGGGTTTTTCTCCAGCTGTAGGACTTAGAAATTTCTTTTTCACACTAAAACCTGAGATGTGTCCTAGCTAACGCCAGCCTTGACTGAGCATAAACGCTTCCCTTCACCAGCTCTGCAGCGGGGCTCGTCCAGGCTGGCTGGATATTGGTACCTAAATTCCCATTCAAGGCAAAGAGTGAGAACGAAGGACTCCGAAATGGGACACCGATAATCTTCATTCCCTGTCGTTCCTGGATGCCCCAGGGAGATGAGCACAGGAGGTGGCTTTTGCTGCTGACATCCATAGGATGGAGTTGCTGGGAGAAACGAAGGGTGCGTTATTGCTCCATCAATGCCAGTCTCGTCGCGCTCGGGGATGATGGCAGAGTTCAGCTCTGTCTAATACCCTCACGAAAGCCAGGAAATAAAACAAAATCCAACCTGAGTCTCTCCAGACAGGATTCCAGGCTATTTGTATGAACTGTCACTTTGGTTTATAATGCTGCAAACACAAATCAGAGCAAGTCTTGCTCAAGGGTGAGAGTGAAACCAGCTCGTGCGCTTGCTGACATCCCGACCCAAAGGTTCCCCGAGGGTCTGCAGGGCAAAGCCAAAGGCTGCCAACCCAATCTGGGTGCCTGCAGACCTCGAGGTGCTCACCACCGTGCCTGGCTTCCCCAAAGGACAGTGACCACAGAGAAAATCTCCTTTTGATCCTGCAGACCTGGACTAGGCCAGGAAAAAGTGCTCCGGAGGACTCAGCAGTTTAATCCCGACGCAGCCCTGCTGGGCACAGCATCTCCTGCAAGTCCATACGTCAATAAAACTGAGGCATCTTTTCCTGCGGGAGCAGCACATGGGGCACCCCGGGCAGGTGCTGAAAGCACCGGGAAAACCTGAATGCGCGATGCCCTCTGGACCATCCTCATTTCATTCCTGGACAAGCCTGAGTTGCTCTTATTAAAGAGCAAATCGTTACAAGCTCAGCGGGCAAGAGGCACGAGGACGTGGGCTGACAGCGCAGCATCGCTGCCAGGCTTAGCCAGAGACTTTGCACCCAAAAGCTCCAAAAACCCCGGCGCAGGAGGGAGTGGGGTGGATAACCTCCGCTGCGTTGGCCATGGGGCCCCGCTCACCCAGAGAGGGAATAACCGTATCCCGGGTCCTCTCCTCCATCCGCCTGGAGCTGGGGCTCCCAGCCCAGCACACGTCACTGCTTCCCATCCCGCCCGATCTCCCCTGGGTGCCAGATTCTCCCCTGGGAAATCTAGAGAGGACATTTTTTCCTTCGCTGTGTGCTAATAACAAACACCTCCGGCTTTTACCGTTACACAGAGCCTCCGGCAGCCGGGCGCTGCGGGGTCCCTGTGCAAAGACGCAGGCAGGACTCGGGAAGAGCCGCTGCTGGCAGGGATGGAGCTGCTTTGCAACATGGCATCCCTGAGGAAGGAGCCGGCAGCTCCCTCACCGGGGTCTGACACACGGGCTGGGCGAGGCGCCGGAGCAGGAACAGCGCTGGGACAGCAAAACAATCCCGTCCCCGCGCCGCAGCCACCGCCGGCCCGTCCCGCCGGCCGG
>NW_010525955.1:0-1753 GCF_000687285.1 Phaethon lepturus | reverse complement strand
CACCGCCACGCAGGGGGACGCATCCAGCACCAGCACAGCAGCGAGCGAGACCCTCGCCCGCATGCCGGTTTGGGTGCAGGCTGTGATCACCCGTTAAACAGCAGCTCCCCCGGCTGGCACCGTCTCCCTGCCCACGCACCAGCAGCCTGGGTTCCCCTGCCCAGACCTTCCAGACGGGAGGTGCTGTCCCGCATCCCAGGGAGGGACGGAGGCATCCCAGGAGGGATGGAGGCATCCCAGGAAGGGATGGAGGCTACTCCAGCTGCTCCCAGGCCAGCCAGGTGTTTGCCAGCCTGTGGGCTGTGACCTCGTCCAGGGCTTGTGAGCATCCCTGCCTACATCCCCCCTTCAGTTAATTACTTTTAATTGCAGGTTTGGTGGGAGGAGAACCGGAATTTCCCCTGGGGGTGTTCGGGTGTCCATCAGGGACCATGCAAGGGTGCTGGGTGGGAGGGCTGAGCCCATCTGCCCTGCGCTCCTCGCCCCATGGGTCTGCTCTCAGTCCCACCATCTGCATTCAGGTCCTTTTTGAGTCCAAGGGGGGAAATGCAACAGCCCCTTTCGCATGGGGATGATGGAAACCCACCCGCAGCCCCATGGAGAGGGACCTGGCTCCACACGTAAATCAGCGCTTGTTCCCGTAGCCGAGGGAGGTAAACAGGAGCTTCCCCTGCCACGGCCTCAGCTGCAAAGCAGGTGATCTAATGGGAGGTAATTAGGATGATTGAGCCCTGGGTAATACAGCTCCCACCATAACCTTTAGTTAGCTGCTCCGACGACGGCACAAACTATAATTTTGCATAATAAACATGTCACCCACATCTAAATCAGTTTCATTCTTCAACAGTTTCAGGCTCCCTCCTCCCCACATGGCTTTTCGCCAGCCTGAGCATCCTGGGTGGGAGCTGACGGACCCGGCCTGAGACGCTGGGGACGGGGACATCCTCGATTCTCCTGGCTGCGGGTGCGGAGCGCGTGGGTGGCAGGGGGATTTCTGCCACGGGAAACCTGAGGAATCGTGAGGATGCTGCAACACGGGCTGCGGGCTGCTTGAGGCAGGGGCTGGGAGATCTGAGGGGCACAGGGTGCCAGCGGGGTGCCACCAAGCGCGTGCCGTGCTGCGCCGTGCCGAGAGCACCGTGGGCTGGGTGACATGAGGCCCCAGGCATTTCTGAAACGCCCTGAGCTCGGCTGAGCACTGTGGGAGCCTCTTCTCCCAGCACAAGGTCTGTTTTCTCCATCTGCCACTGGTTGGCACCAGGACGGACCCGTGGTCCAGCTCCCGGTGTGGGGGGTGTTCGTCTGCTCCCCGCAGCCCGGTCCTGCTGCGGTCAGGTCGGGGTGAGCGAGGCTCCGTGTTGCCCATCCCGGAGCACCGCTTTAGCGCTTGCACCACATCCAGGGACCACGCCGGGACCCCCTCGCTCGACACCTCCAGGGTCCCTTCCCTCCAGGTCCCCTTCCTCCAGGTCCCCACCTGCCTGGTGAATCCATAGACTGATGCTGGGGGATACTGGTCCCACCGCAAAGGCTGGACTGGTCACACCAAGGAGAGCCCAGCTCAGCCTGCGGGTGCTCCTGCACCCAGCCGAGCACAGCAGAGGGGGCAGCGGGATGCCCCGGGGAAGCGGCACTGAATTCGGAGGAGGTTCCCCAGCTCTGCCAAAGCAGCAGGACATGCGTAGGCACACGGGTAATTACTTTTGGGGAGCGGAGCCAGCTGACGGCTTTCCAGGCCACGTGCTGCAGCTGG
>NW_010525954.1:0-2769 GCF_000687285.1 Phaethon lepturus | reverse complement strand
CTTGGCCCCCTGTCACGCAGGCCCACGGCCGCCCCCCAGCCCCCTTCCTCCATCCCAGCATCAGTGGCAAGGGGGCTGCCAGCACCCCGGCGGGTCTGGGGCTCTCTGGAGGGCAGGAGCACTCCCCCCGCCCCTAGGGCCCACTTTGGCCCCCCCCAGCTCTGCTAGAGCCCTTCCCTCGCGGACCCCAGCGCAGCCGCTGCTCCTCACCGCCAGCCAGGATTCGCCGAGGACGGCCGTGCTCCGCTCCGAGCCCCCCAGGTCCTCTCCGGCCCCTCAACACCTCTTCTGAGGCATTTTGTTTTGTCCTGATTCCAGCTGCTCAGGTGCAAGCTACACTGCTCAGTGTTTCTGACGCTTTTTTTCTCCCAGCCCTACTCCCGCGTTTTCTGTCCTTCAGGGCCTTTTTATATCTGTCATGGGAGCCGGCTGGAGAAACCAGAAACCTTCTCGGAGTCTGGGTGACTGGGAGCTGCTGTTGGCGATTTACAGTGAATAATTCACTCTGCAGCTAGGAATGCTTCAGGAAAGGACTCTTACGGGATCTGACTCTGCTCCGGCAGCCCACCCTGCCCAAAGGCAGTGCCGGTACCAGCTGGCAGCGCGTATCGTCTTGATAGACACGAACGGCAACAGCACCGTGTTCTCTTTTTCAGACAGAAAACAACAGCATGTCATTTGTGCTGGTAATGACATTTAATGAACTGCTTTCCCATGTAACTTGGTATCATCTTAAGTCATCTGTATCTACTTAAAGAAAGGTTTGTGTTCCACCCAGTAAAATTAAGTGTAATTACTGACCTGATGGTGGTCGGTGCAGTGTACAGAAGCGCAGCGAAGGAGCGGGCGTCTCCAGCAGCGGGTGTTCCCCGGTCTGGTGCTCGGCGTGCTGCAAACCGAAGGCAGAGCAGGAGGCGTGCTGCCGCGTATCCCCACCCGGGGCAGTCCCCCTCCGCGTCCACCCCGCCATACGTAACGCGGCGGCGGAGCGTGGGGAGATGGCTGCAGGGCTGCGTGAAGGTGAAGCAGACACCGGGGCAGAGGAGGGTCGGGCTGTGAAGTGCGAGTGGTTTGTGCGACAGCGGGACTTTAAATTCATTCAAGGGGCCTTGCGGTCGCTGGCGCTGCCTGACGGGCGGGCCGCGGTTCTTGCGTGCGGAAGGCAAGGGCGCACCGCCACGCGCAGGGCTCGCTCATCTTCCACCCGGGAATCCCAACGGCGGAGGCAACAGTGACATCAGGAGAGTTGCGAAGACGCAAAGGATGGCCGCGCGTGTCGCGCAGGATAAAATTCTCCGTGCTGCGCGTGTGACCCGGTGCGGTGTTTCAGTGTTACGTGTCGTACCTGCTGCAAACGCGTCTGTCCTCGCCGCAGCTCGCCCTCGTCTCCGCAGTCTCGGTGCCGTCGCGGGTCTCGTCGACACGCTGGGCGGCAGGCGCTCAGGCTCCTGTTGGCACAGCGGTGACAGCCGGGCGCGGCCGGTGGCGTTGGCACAGCTGGCGGTCTGACGCTGTGGTGTGTCTGCTGCACGCACGTTCGCTCCCGCAGGAATGTGGGCTTCCCAAAAAAAACGGCTGGCGAAGCTCGAGTGTGAAATCCTGGAGCGATCGAGCTGGACCAAAGCGTTTGTCTGACCTCCGGTCACACCAAGGTGCTTCTGTTGCTTTTCCTGGGATTTCCAACATTCCTGGCTTCTGTTATTTTAATTTTTACTAGTTATTATTTTACTTTAAAACACCTAGAATAAAAACTTAAATAGCAGTAACTAGAACAGCCTCGAAGAGTAAATTTTGCCTAGTCTCTAGCTATTATGCAAAACTTTACAGACAGTAACTACTCCCCATTTATATTACAAAATTACAAGCAGCAAAATATAAATAATAGAGCACTAACTGGGATTAGTATCTGCAGAGGAACATCTCTAATTAGTATTAAAAAACCACAGGTGCTACTCAATCCTACTTAGTAGTAAAGTGTATAGTAAAATTTTAACTCACAATTACAACTTCAGAGGGCAAATAAATAAATGAAATATTATTTAGGGATGAGTCATGACTAAATTTAATCATAGCTATTACTTAATGAACCAGGCAGTAATTACTCCTAAACTGTACTGTAATTAAAAAAACCCCATAAATTTAGCAATCCTTTTTTGAGTGATAAAGATAGATAAGTAGTTGAGAGTCATTAACAGCTAAATTTAAAGTACAGCCATTACCAAATAAGTTGTAGGCATTAACGTCTCCCAGTCAGAAACAAAGTAAGACGGTTTTAGCATGTAAAATGAAATTAGAATTGGAAAGCTAAGTGGGAGTGTTCAATACGTAAATTATAACACAGCCATAAGTAAGCTCAGAGGCAATAGTGACTCCTGCTTAGGACCAAAACTGAAGCTTTAGGCTTTTAAATACAGCAACATAAAAGCGAGTCATTAAGTAACAGCTGTGTTTAAATGCAGGCGTTAAGAAAGCGTACAGGCGGTAACGATTCTCAGCCAGAACCAACAATATTAAGATTTAAATTTCAAATAAAAATAGAAAACTAACAGAGCATCGTGACTGCCCAAACTGAAACACAGCCACCTCTGCGGGACCCCCCCCAAGTCACAGGCGTTAATTACGTCCGAGCAGAGCTAACAGCAAAGTGGCGCAAACCCAATTCCCGCAGCACACCGCCGAACCGAGGGCGCCAGGCGGTTCGACCACGAACCGGGCACCAGCACGACGTCCCCGCAGTGCGGGGTTTGGGCGCCAGCGCCGCCAGACGCG
>NW_010525953.1:1180-1603 GCF_000687285.1 Phaethon lepturus | reverse complement strand
CAACCGACCCACCGCGCGGCCCGATGCCCCCGTCAACGCCACCGCAGAAACCCCTTCCCCGAGTCCCGCACTTACTTCCTGAATGACTTTTTGGCACGGATGGATCTGTCCGTTTTCTACGATGGGGTTGGTGTGTCTGTGAGAAGCAGCAAAGGGTTAACACGGGGGTTTTTTGTTGTGTTTAAAGCCGAGGAGACGGGTTGCAGCCTCAAGCAGCCGCCGAGGCTGCGGGAAAGGGCCCGGAAACTGGCTTAGAGGGGCTGAGGAGCCTTGAACTTGGTGAAGCAGCAAGTTCCTCTTGGGGCCAGGGGCAAACGAGCCGCGATGAATTTGGTTTTAAGTCTCCGGGTGAGCAGCTCGGGCGGACGCGCTCACGAAGGCCCCGCAGAGGCTGCCCCCGCCCCTCCTCCCTTACCGGAATAT
>NW_010525953.1:810-1015 GCF_000687285.1 Phaethon lepturus | reverse complement strand
GGCCCCGCAGAGGCTGCCCCAGCCCCTCCTCCCTTACCGAAATATGACGGCGAGTCGATCCAGGGGCACAGTGGGGTCTGAGGAGAGGCCATTGCTGGGCTCCTGAGAGAGCAGCTGGAAAACAAGGGGAAACGATGGGACTTGGGGACCGCAGGCGGGCCCGATGCCAGCGAAGACCGACTAAACGCTGCCCGGGCACGAGGCC
>NW_010525953.1:0-676 GCF_000687285.1 Phaethon lepturus | reverse complement strand
GCACGTCCTTTCTTGGGGCTTCCCTCCCTCTCCCTGCCAAGCCCCCAGACTTCGGCTCTCCGCTATCCCGGTTCTGCATGGAAAGGCTGCCAGGGCCACCATGCTTTCGGGACAGCCGGAATGTGACCTTCTGGGGCCACGTGCCCCGCGGGGAAGTCGAGTTCCCACATTCCCCATCCCGGAGACGTGGGGGGAAAGCTGCCCGCTGCATTCCGGGTCGGCTCAGGACAGCTCTTCGGCTCCTGGCACATCAACTGATTTCTAGGGACTGTTTTCCTCCCACTGGACCCCTTCCGCGCTCTCCAGCTGGGTACCGCTCAGCCAGGAGAGACTCAGGGACGAGAACGGTCTCGGTCCCGGACTCCTCACGGGCTTCGAGGACACACGGTCAGGGCGGCAGATCCAGCCACCGGGCGAGGACGGAGCCGCGGCAGCTCGACGGCCTCCCATCTGTCCCACGCGAAGCAGTGACGGACGAGGAGCACGGTAACGCGGCCCCGACCGGCATGTACCTTCTTCAGCGCCATCACTTGTACGGCCCAGCCACCGGGCGAGGACGGAGCCGCGGCAGCTCGACGGCCTCCCATCTGTCCCACGCGAAGCAGTGACGGACGAGGAGCACGGTAACGCGGCCCCGACCGGCATGTACCTTCTTCAGCGCCATCACTTGTACGGC
>NW_010525952.1:1781-1985 GCF_000687285.1 Phaethon lepturus | reverse complement strand
TGGGAAGGGGCTCACAGCATCGCCCAGGGCCGGCCGGATGCTTCCCGGAGCCAGGCACGCCGAGCTCACTGTTCCCCCCTGCTCCATTCCTTTTTCCTGACCCCTCTTGGGCACCTACAAATAAATCCAATTAAAACCCGCGCTCCTGACAACGTAGCAGCCGGTTCATAATTAGCTGATATTTAGAAGCGTAATTAAAATCCC
>NW_010525952.1:0-1667 GCF_000687285.1 Phaethon lepturus | reverse complement strand
AGAGGGGTTGGGGGGGGTTCCCCAGCATCTCCCACCTCCGATGTGGGGCTGAGCAGGTCCCCCCTGCGCTGCTGGGTTTCGCCCCACCATCCCTGGCCACCACCGTGCCGGCTCCTGGTCCTCTCTGCAGCTTCTGCGTCCCAGCAACGGGCTCAAACAACGCATGAAGCTTCACGAAATGGGTGCCCACCCTCCTGCCAGGCTGCGGACCAACGGGCGCCCTTCCATGCCTTTTCCTGACCATTTTTAACACAGCGTGAAGGCAGTTCCCCAGCAAAAACATCACCGTGATTTATCCTCGCCTGCTCGGCACCGAACCGGAGCCGCAGCCCCCATGGCGCCCAGCTTGGTCCCATCCCGAAAACCCATCCCGGCTCCGATGCCGGCAAAAAATCAGCCCCGCTCCTCACACAAGGAGCCCTCGCAGAACCTCAAGGGTTTGGGTTTTTTCCTTTGTTTCTTGAGGTTTGGGGGTTTTTTAGCACTGTGCTTTTTGAAAGAACCCGTTCCCTTGGAAGCCGTTTAGCACGGGAAAAGCCCCGGAGATGTTGGCATTTGCAGGCTGTGCCTTCTTCCCCTCCGCTTCATCGCTTTCAAACGACGCAGAAATCGACCCCATCCCCTCACTGGAGTGGGAATTAAACCTGGAGCTCCCAAACCCAAGTGGATCGGATGCCGAGATGACACCGCCGGATTCGAGCTGTGCCACCGGCCAGCGCCGGTCCCCCGGCCACCCCAACCTCCTGGGACCTGCTATGGTTGGGGTTTAAGGGGGACGGAGGGGATGCAGCCCGGCATCCTTCTCCACGAGTGTCTCACCAGCTTATCAAAACCCAAAACAGGCACCACTAGCCCGTCTCCCCATCCTCAGCAAGGACACAAGGTCCAGGAGAAGGTGACACAGAGCTGGAGACCCTCCCAAGGATGGGTTCTCCCCACTGGCAAAGGGCTGGGTGAACATCTCCATCCCTAAAATCCCACCCGCGGGGAACACAAAGACGGGGCTTGGTGCTGCCCTGAGGGTTTTGGATCAAAGTCACCAGGGAGCTCAGATGGCCCAGCATGAGAAGGAAGAGGTGAAGGGCAACTGGGGGACACGCACCCAAACCTTGCCAAGAAGGAAGGACCCACCACAGGAGGCTCCTCACCAGTTTGTCCAGGAAAACCGCCAGGTCCTGGGGAAGGGAAGAGAGAAAGGGTCAGATCCTGCCCGGGGCCATGCCCCCTCAGCCCACACCACCCTCCACCCCGCGCTCATCCTGCGCACGTCCGTGCCCTGCAGCTCCTCACCTTGCATATCTGCTCCTGCGAGTATTCTTTTACGTCTGCACGAAAGACACAATCGGCATCATTTTAACATCCACACGTTTCTAAGGGTGTATTTTGCATCCACCTGAGCTGCCGGGGCTGCAGGAGGAGTGGGACAGCTTCCACCCCCCCAGGAGAAGGCTTCTCCACCCATCTCCTCCCAGGTCTTGGCAGGTCCAGCCCCATACGCCCCCGTGTCCCGCTCACCCGGTGGGGCCGTGGACTCCCCGTAGCCCTTCATCTCCAGAGCGATCACCCTGAAGCCGGCATCAGCCAAAGCTGGGATCTAGGAGGGAAAGCAGCAGCCTCCGAAGGACGCAGAGACCCCCAAACCTCCCTCTGCCCTGGGGCCAGCACCC